>NC_054412.1:10890832-11193332 GCF_017976425.1 Toxotes jaculatrix | reverse complement strand
TATGTGTGTGTGTGTGTGGCAGGTTTAGCTCTGCTCCATTCCAATTGGTTCACGATTGACTGCTCGGAAATGAAACTGGGCCCAACCCAATAACATAGTCATGATTGTACCAGAGCTTACAGGTTTTTGAGCGTGTTGGTGCACAGACGGTCATTAACAACAATAAATAACTAAATCCACCTCTGAAACCTGGGATTATGCAATTACAACTTATTTTCTGCAACCTGGAAAAGTTTTGAACATCCTAAAACTCTGTGCCCACTCGATGATGTTTCACAAACTTAACAAACAACCTCTGTGGAAATGCTGTGTCACACTAATGCCTCCCTGACGTACAACATTTAGGATGTAATGCTCCC
This sequence comes from Toxotes jaculatrix, assembly GCF_017976425.1. Lineage (NCBI taxonomy): Eukaryota > Metazoa > Chordata > Actinopteri > Toxotidae > Toxotes > Toxotes jaculatrix. Next base: position 11,192,973 of record NC_054412.1, on the reverse strand, counting down.
AGTTTGGCACACCTTCCCTGGCAGGACCTGACAGGTTTAAGTGTCAAAGTTTCAAGTTGTATTCAGGCTCTGACTCAACCGTATTTGCCTTTAGGTTGTCAGTTATTAAGGTTCAGTGCTGAGTAAAAGGTGAACTGATCCTGAATGTCTTTAAAGGCAACATCAACCACTATTAGAGAGGCTAGTTAGCAGAGTTAAGTGAAGCCGGGTGTGAGAAACAACTAAACTGTTTGGGCTTTGTACTTAAACCTAAACAACCAACTGATATGTTTTTTTTTTATGAGGGACAGCAATGGACTACACTGCGTGACGTGGTAGGTGAAAGGCTGCCAATCATACAGGTGTTGTAGTGTCATATAGAGAACAACAACACCCATCATGCCTTGTTGTGGTGAAAACTGTACTAGAACAGAGGGTAAAAAGCATCTTAACATAATTTCGCCTTGTTTACTAAAATGTCCCAGCTCTTTCCAGAGTTTTACACATCACAAAAATGACAGAATTGATGTATTGACGCCCCGTGCTTAAAATAAAACGTACATTTGTTAGCACTGACGGAGTAAGGGTAAGGAGGTTGACTTTAAAGTTGGACAGAAACAGAAACTGTTGAAGACCACATTTCAATCACGTGAACAATAAATGGCAACATACAGTACATTTTTAAAAAGAAGTAACAGCAAAACACCTCAGTAAAAATAAAGACAAAATAGTGAAGCACTGTGTTTACATAGTGCTACAGCTAATTTCACACCTACTGCAGTACAAACATTTGTATTTACCACCTCCCTTTTTGAGATTTATTGGTGTTTTAGTCTGTATGGCTGTTTGGGATTACAGCATCAGCTTGAGGAGTTTTAACATGGCTCTGAATTATGGAATTAGGTGGTATTCATGTTTAAAGCACTGTTGCAGTTCTGGCACGTTGCAGGGTTTTGACATTTTCATCTGGCTGTATGTGATTACACCATGTTGGCTCTGTTTTGCTTAAGTACCTTTCAACAGTCAAATATATTAATACACCTTGTTGTGCTATATGCATGGATTTTATGGTGCATGTTTGCAGGTTGCAGAATAGTTACTAATGTTTTTGATAAGTTATTCTGTGTGATGACAGTCCATGTTGAGTGGGTTAAGCAGGTGGAGCTGAGATGATGTAGTTTATGTGTGATTGATGTTGACATGACAGCCATTATAGGCCCTTCTTGGTTGGTGCACTGAGTTTTCTCATTCCCCTTATCCTGCCCAGCAACTCACGGACAAAGTCCTGCAGGGGAGGAAATTAAAAGCAAGTCAGACAGACAGCTTCACTAACATGCATTCACAAACATATTTCTTTCTTTAATGATTTAATATGCAATTTAGATATCAGAACAGATTATTAAATACTCCCAGTAAAGACAACCAAAATTAAGATCTTCAGATTCTGTTTCTAATATTTTCAGCAACATTTCCAAAATTTGACTTTCTGCTTCTCATTCATTACAAAAACATTCCAGTAAAGGAATTAGTGGATTATGAGTCAATAAGGAAGGGGGGCAAAGACATTCCTCGTCTTGGGTTTAAGGAAGAGGTTGTACAGAGGTCTATGATAGTGTGACAGTGGTGGAGAATATGCTGGAATATAATCCCCCTTCATTATACCAGTGGTGACACTGCTCGTGACCTAATTACTGATGTCTCCTCCTCCTCTCACTCCGTCTCTACCTCTCCTCCTCCTCTCTCTGCTATACTCTGGTCTATCTTTCTCCCTCTAGCTGTCCTTTCATATATCCCTCTGCATCTCTCTCTTCCCATCTCTTTGTAATGGCTTCTATCTCTTACTTTTCTCCCTTAATGTCCTACAGTACTGCACATTTTCTAACTGTGCTCTCATTCCCTCTTTCATCCTCCCTCGGTTGCTCTCTGATTTTGTCACCTTCACCTCTTCTCTCCATTGCTTGTGTTACACTGTTTATTCCCTGATGGTGTCTCAGTGGGAGTTTGGTCAAAATGGCATCTGTGCTTGTACACAAGGGATTACAGTGTGTGTGTGTGTGTGTGTGTGTGTGTCTGTGTCTGTGTGTGTGTGTGTGTGTGTGTGTAGGATTGACACGTCAGTGGCTGTCAACCTGGATGGACACTACTGTAGCTTTGGATACTAGTGGGTGACCTTGTAGTGGTTGTCACAGGATGAACTAATGTCACACACATACACACACAGATGACAGATGGGACATTCAGGCTGGACGGCATCGCCGTATGTAGAGGTAATGTGATTGGTCTGTACAACCCATAGTCACCAAAATAGCTTAACCTCACCTCCCCCAACCCAAACACTTAACACTTTTTACACACACACACACACCCATTCACACACTCCAAACACATGCTAAACATACTCAAGTCCCTTAAGAAGTAAACAGAAACAGTGTGTGTGTGTGTGTGTGTGTGTGTGTGTGTGTGTGTGTGTGTGTGTGTGTGTGTGTGTGTGTGTGTGTGTGTGTGTGTGGTTTCAGGGTCCTTTTAACCCTGTCATATTTAGGTCGGGGTGACAGTGGAAAGAGAGGAGGACTTGTTCGTTATTAGACATTAATTAACCACACACATACATCTGGGACATGTTGGTTCAACATACACTGCTCTATAAACCACAAATCATCAATAATGTCTAGGTCACTGACATTGACCGTTTTATTGTATGTATGGGTGACAGACAAACACTAAGCATACTAACCTCTGTTGGTTTGTAGCAGTCTATTAATGATTCCTGTGCAGAGAAGGACAAACAAAGAGAGTTGTTGAGGGATTAGTTGTGTTCCAGTATTGTCTTCAATTTGCTAGTTAATGTAAAAAAAATGCATCACAAAATATTGCAGCTTGGTGATATAAGGTACAGCTCCCTCCTCTCACCTCTAAATCCCCTGTACATTGACACTTGTGCTGCATATTACAATGGGTTTTGCTAAAAATAGACATATAGGTACAAAGATAGACACACACACACACACAGTCACCGGGGTATACCTGCAGTTTGCTAGCTCTCTCGTCATCACTGTTGACCTCCAACAGGTCATCGATGTCTATCTCCACCTCTGGCATCTCCTCCTCCTGAAACATAAAGACGCTCTTGATTAGTGAGCTGCTGAAACAGAGGCACATTAAGAAGGCAAGGACATGCAAGAGGAAAGGAGGCAAACAGGAAATTAAAATGGACAACTAAACAAGAGTCTTTGTGTTGGAATGGTGTTCACCAAACACTGATACAAATTATTATTGTCATGTTGTAACATCCTTTTTCTTTTTGTGACACCAACCTTTCACCAAAACCAACCTCAATTACACACTTTCCCTCACTTTCCATTCCTTCATTTCACCTCTCAGCATGAATCCAAGTCTGTCTTCAAAACACTGTTCTCATGTCTCTGAACTCCAAAGTTCCAAACAGCCCAAACAGATATTTGCCAATTAGGGACAGACATCATGTGGAAATGTCATTGTGCAGGGGCAGGGCCATTTAGTGGCTCTGTGGTTAGAGGCTGTATTCAGCTCAACACCACTTCAAAGGTCCTGTGTTCCTTTGGTTCATTTTATCCCACCACAAGGCTTGTGCAGAAGAGGCATTCAGAAAGGATCAACCCTTCCCTCCCAGCTACCGCATGATGTATCTTCCAAACTCTTCCTTCTGGGAATTAAAGCCATAGAAACCATGTACAAGTGCAGGTCCCTCGTCCAAGTGGTGGCCTTTACCAACAGCTGAGCTGCTCACTGAACATTATGCTGGAGGATTGCAGCAAAATGGCCTCTACTGCTACTGTCCCACCCCAGTATACATTGGAAATGTGTCCATATTCACTATTTAAGTCTAATGCTAACATTCAGCACTAGTGCAGGGAGTAATATGTCCTTTTTGTAAAGAGGTGGAAGGTGAGGGTGTGGTGGTCAGGGTGGTGGATGGGCATTGTAGCATATCAGACTTTCTTGCAGGAAATCGCAGTTGGCATTACAGGCTTGCATTACAGTTTTTATGAACTGTGTGGAGGGATGAACATGCTTTGCTTTATGCAAATTATGCTGACTCTCTAGTGATTTTCCAAAAAACAACAAGAAAATAATAATGAGGCAATAGTGGGTCAGGAATTTTAATCTTTATGTTTGCCAAAGAACAAGCTACTTGCTTAAGAGCTTTGACTTGGCCACAGCATTTCTACTCTCTGAAAAAGAAAGACCCTAGTTTTCCGATAATACTGCAAAGCTGTCGTATCACATTGGAAGGTTATATGCCATGAGCCATATGGGCCATAATCTACACCAAAATTAAAAAAAAAAAAAGTTTTACTTCAGAGAAGCCCATGCTGTTATTTACCCCTGCTACAAGGTTTAGACTCATACAGAGTGAGTATATCATTGACAGGAAATATTAAAGATTTAACACCTTCTTGTTTCTTGCATGTTACCCAGCATTCCTGAACCAGCCAGGATGCTACAGTACTAAAACTGACTGTAGCTGTGGGTTGTGTGTGTGTTTGTGTTGTGTGTTTAAGCTTCTCCAAGGACTCTGTGAATGCTTTAGCCTGGAGCATGCACTGGTATTCAGACACAGGAACAGGGGGGATGGAAGGATGATTTGATTTTAGCTCTCAGCATTAAAGCTCAGTCACTGTGATTTCAGTTTTTGCGTGGGTGGGTTGATGTGCACAGAATAGAATTAGCTTGCAATTATACCTTTGAAATTACAGTACCAAATGTATGAGAAGTTGCAAGAGGCAAACACGGTGCATTATGAGCAGTATGTTTGACAGCATGACTACAGAAGAATTACTGTACCTAGGGCAATTTAAGTTTTTCATCTAAATCCTTAACTGTGAAGATGAATATGAAACAACTGAGACCTAACCTCATAACTCTTGTTTACACAGTTAAAAAAATTTCACTTGACATCAGTGGCACTCATACCTGGCTCGCACATATCTCATCTGCATTTGTTCACTCACGCACGTAACACTCGTACACAGACTTACACACATGGCTAACCCACCTTCATCCTTATTCCTGAGCCGTTAAGAGGCATTTACACAACCAGCATTTTAAGCATATCAGTCTCTCTACAGACAGCGTCCCCTTCAACCTCTTCCTCTGAAATCTCTCTCCGGGTCTTAGTGAGAGGGTCTTGCTCTTAAATCCCCACTCATTAAGGAAACAGAAAAGAAAGGTGGAGAAACGAGGGAATGTGGCAGAACATATCAAAGGCTGTCATCTATTAGTATTGGAGTGTGTGCGCCGTGGAAACAGAGGACTGAGGTTATATGCAAATGCAAAACATCAGAGGAGAGATGAGCTATTTCAAACTGAAGAAAGGAGGGATAAGGAAAAAATAGAGATAGCTGTGTTAAAGAGAGGGGAGCATAGTGCTGTTGCCATTTAAAATTCTCATACTAGTTTTTGCACACCAGAAAAATTAGTCCTGCTGAAAGGTAATTAGCCTAGCTTAGCAGAGTAACAGTAACAGCTGCCGTTGCATGCTGTAGTCTACTGGTTTCCAAACAGAGAAAGGCTGAGTAACGGTGAAGTGAAAGCCTCTCAGGAGGGTGAATTTAACACATTGACCTACTTCTTAAGGGGGTTGAGGACACAGGACAATCTATCTATCTATCTATCTATCTATCTATCTATCTATCTATCTATCTATCTATCTATCTATCGATTGATCTACTGATACCTAGTTATAACTCTGTCATGTTTGAGTGTGTGTGTGTGTGTGTGTCTCCCTGACTATCCCACTTGTCACCAGGTAGTCCGTCACCATCTGTCACTGTGATTGGTGATGACTAGGGCAAGCATGGCCTGTGTGTGAAGCACGACTGCAGGCAATCGGAGACGTGTGCAAGTCTCACACACACATACACACAAACACACATAGTTTTTTGCCACCATCAATCTTCTGCAGTGAAACACAGGGCCTTGTCTGTAGCACATGTGAGAAAGTACCTCAGAGTGTTAAATATAATCCATGCACTGACAAGAATGGAAATACACTTACACAGTCACACACTTAACATGCAGATAAACACCAAAGTTGTTGTTGTCCTGCTGGTGATCGAGAGCCTAAAATAGTGGAGGTCACACCCAGTACTCCAGGGAAACTAATTTTCCATCTTGCCAGCAGTGGAAGGGTGACAAAATGACAGCAAGCAATGTCAGGGGACAGAAAGGGACAGCTAGACACACAGAAATACATTCAAAATAATGCAAAAATATGATCTGATTTTCTGCTTATTTTATAAGACAGTCGATAGAGGCTCAGGTTGAAGAGGCATCCAGTCAAATCAAACTGAACCTCATCCTAAAAATATATATTTTATGGGAGATATAGGTAGGTATTCCTACACTACATGTAACAAAAGATGTTTTTGTTGGTTTTACAATGATATCAAGTAGCAAAAAAACAACAAAACTGAAAGAAAACTTTATTATGCCTGACAGCATGCAGATGACTGACAGGCTGTCAGTTGCAAACTACAAACAAATTCTACCTGTGTTTTGTTGAGCATGTAGTACAGTCACATTGGAAACACAACAGAGAAAATACACCTAAAAAATGCTGGGATAAAGATGAAAAATTACTTGGTTTTTGAGTGTGGTGTTGTGGCACACTATTGGCTCACACTGCAATGCATTACAGAAATAAAGAGACTATTCACAGGTGAAAAGGTGAAAAGGTGAAAAGATGAAAACTTATGATCTGTTTTATAAGTGAAAAAATATTGCTCTATTAAAATTAGTGTTTAGTTTATGATGTGCATGTAATGTGATATTGGGAAGAAATAAATATTGATCTGTGTTAGAAGCACAGAAGCAGCATTTGTTGCAGATGAGGGCAAATTTGCATGTTTGCATATGCAGAAGAAAGACATAGTGATGAAAACAGGAAAAGAGAGTTAGTGTGTTTATTATGTGTAAAGGATAGAGTGTGCAAGAGAGATAACAAGGAGTGAAGTGTTTGTTGAGATGAAGGCAACTTTGTATAGACTATGTTTGCGAGCCAACAAGCAAAAGAGAGTCTGAGGGAGAAAGAGAAAGCGAAACAGCCAGCCAGTGTGTTTGTTGTGTGCAGAGAAAGTGTGTGCATGTGTGCCAGACTTGTTTTCACCAACAGTTAAGGAGCCGGCAGCGTTTTCAGTCTGGTTTGTCTGCGATGAGGTGAATCAAAGCTAATGTAAGCGGCCCGACCCTGTGACTCACCACAAACTCTATTCAGACTCTATTCAAACGCTCAACATGAACAAAACTCCCTGTGACAGGGAGTCACTTCACTCGGCCAAGTGATTCATTATTATTCCTATTCATAGCCTACTTGTACCAGAACCAGAACTACCAGTTATATTGAACAGTGCTTAGATGTCCTGAAGAGATAATTGCAAAAGGATCAAGTTGAGGTCAGCTACACATGAAAGACATGTTAGGTAGGTTTATTATTTAAAAAACAATGTTTTATTTTTAGTATCCTATGCACAGGAGTTCACAATCAAGAATTAATAATTGGATACTGGTTTTATTGGATACTATTTGCTAGCTTGTGCTTAAGATACCTCAGTAAAACTTTGTTGTTTACTTTTTGCCAAAAACAAGAAGAGAAAATTACTACATTCTATTAATGATGAAAGGTTAATTATTTAACTAAGCTGTAGATGTATTATGAGGTGAGAAATTATGCCACTGATTATTTTAGCACTAAGCTGTAGCATCACTGCAGCCCAGGCAATTGGCAAGTGGGGCGCTACTGTAGATAAAAGGTTTTGTCTGGGGGATCATGGCAGCTGTCAAGTCCAGATGCTGGAAAAGGGAGGCTTAGCAGTCGACACCACTGTCTATCAGTTGTCATTTTCTCTCCGGTCATTTTCAGTGTGTGTGTGTGTGTGTTTCATGCATGTATGAGCTGGACAAAGACAGAGGAAGTGCGATCATGCTCCAGTGGTGCAAAGAGCACAAGCACATTTAGCCTTTTCCTGTAAAGGTACTGAAGTGCTCAAGTAATAATACACACAAAATGTGGCTGACAGTGACAGATCCCACATAACTTAGATTATATGGAACACACACACACACACACACACACACACAGAGTCTGATCCTGTTTCAAAGAGAAGTTAACTGGTATTTAAGATAAAAACACCTACGTCTTTAATCACAGCGCTGTATGCTAGTTATGAGATAGTAGGACAAGAATTAAGCGAGGAGAATTTTAATAGTAAAGAGATGCTAAAATGTTCAAATGACACTGTAAACATGGAAACTTTAATAAGTAGGGCACAAAAAAGAAAAAGAAAAAGCGAGAGAAGGAAAGATTTAATAAATCAAACACTGATGGTGTTAAATTAAGGACTGTGCAGAGATGAGAGTTAGAGAGAGGTAAAAAAAACTGCAAAAGGGAAGTAAAAGGAAATGTATGTATGAGAGCAGTCATTAGAATACATAAGAGGAGAAAATAAAGATACAGGGAGATGGGGAGCTCACAGATAAGTGGGTCACTGTGATGATGAGGCAGAGGGGAAGGAAGAGGAGGATTGTGCAACACCGTAAAACCTCACAGCTCAGCTTTCTTCCTCCCTCCGCACTGCCATGCTGTGTCACATCAAAGCGAGGAGGAGCTCAAGGTTGGATGAATTCCTCTTATGAGACCAAGTGAGGTGAGGGAGAGGGAGAGAAAATGCTGCACAACGAAGAATATGTGGTGAGGATGGGACAAGAATAAAAAAGATGAGAAGCCTGGAGAATCGAGGTGAACAAAAGGACAAAGGCAGAAGACATGTTTTACAAATCATGAGTAAATAAATAAAAAAAACAGTAGTGGCAGATGGTTCAAGGGTAAAAACAAGTGTTTCTACAGCCCTTTTTCCTCTCCATCCACCCCCCTCTTCCTCCATCCCGCTCCTTCCAGCACCTCCCTATTGCCCCTCCAGCGATGCAATTTGCTGAAACCATACAGCACAGATGAAGTGACTTCACTGGATAAAGTTAGCTGCTGCAGCAAAAGCTCTTTCCCACGCTGATTCAGCTGTACTCTAGACGACATTGTATATCAGGGGGAACTGGTAGAAAAAGAAGGTTGGAGGGAGAAATTAGCCCTCAAAGGAAAATTTCTGTTTAAATGATTATGCATGACAATTTTAGAAGTTAAGCATAAGCATAACCTGACCCTTACTTACGGAAATGGAATTACATCAAGGTAACTTCTGTTTTGTCTTTGCCTCTCGTAACTTGGACAATTGTCTTGATTATGTTCTTTCATTCACTACAATAAAGAGCAGCAATCGCAGCAAGCAAAAGTATTGTCATGGAGATAGATTTGTTTGATGGAGGTTACAGTAGACAATTACGAGTCGTTCTTCAACTTGCTTAATGCTGTATTCATTATCAACAATCTCAAGCATCCAAACCTGACCAATCACAGTTCTTGCAGTCACCATGTGGTGTCTCTGTAGCCCCTAGCATGTAGTTACATTTTGAGGAGGCAGATGTCACTGCCAATGCTAAATTAAAGTATGATTGTGGATTGTCAACCATGAAAATGCCAGCATCTGTCTTGTGACTCCATTTCACAGTTTTGTGGTTCAGGTGCACATGATTCATTTTACTGTATTTACCAGGCAGACAGTTTCTCCCTCGGGCTCATGTATTGACAGCTGGGGCCCATTTGGACCTTTGCCCTCAGTGCAAAGCAATGCCTCCAGCCAAACTGGACTTAAATCATCAATAGCATCAGGGTCACAAGCAGTCAGCAAGCATAACAACTAGCTAGTCAAGGCATTAATGGATTTATTCAAACTCAGAGGCAATTAGAAAACCCTCTGCTGTGAAGACATAAGCAGTGCTATAGCAGCAATAAAACAAAGATGACCAAGAATATTTTTTTTTTTTTTTACGCTTTTTATAGATAAAAGTGCTTTCTTACTGATTGGATCTATCACTTCCAAATTTGCAGAGTCATTCGACACATGCAAAGGTAGAAATCAAGTAAACAACACACCCACACATGAACACACCCCACTGACTTTGAAAGTCAAAACAACAATCTTCCCTTCTTTCCATCTTTCCGTCATCTCTGTCTCTCTCAGTCTCCCTCTCTCAGAGATGTGTGAATGATGACAGTGTTTTTCATCTTTTCACAGAGCAAAGCATAGACTGAGTCAGTGTTTTGTACTCAGCCAGTTTATAAATTGTGCTGGCGCGCTGACAATTAAACCAGTGATTAACTGGATCATCTTGGGATGGGGGGAGATGTCATAGGAAGACAAGAAAGTCAGTGTGTGAGTGTGAAAAGTCAACATCTCTTCCTTTCTCAGTCTCAGTGGCTGTCCATTTCAGCAACTCTGGTTGCATACTTCACAGCAGGTTCTCTTGTTTTTCCATCAATCTAATCACTTTGCAGCTGACATGTGAAATCAATATGAACACTAATTCACAAAAAAAAATCAAAATGATTAAAATGGAAAGCATGTCACTTGACAATGATTACAAATAGCACTTGACATTTTAAGATCCTTTTTCTTGTACCATTATGTCTTGGGACATAAGTGTCATATTTGCAACGCCCATAATTCAAGTTAATAACCTGCAGATATTTTGTTCTTTCCAGGTCTTTTTATTTTTCTCCCTATCCATCGTTTTTTTTCTCTTGCATGCAGACTGATAGGCCTCCCCAGGGTTTAGCAGTAATATCTAAAACCACTATGACAGCATTATACAATGTCAGCTGAGCACAGAAATACAGCATACAGGGTTAATAGAGTGGGAAACCACAAAGGGCGAGAAGGAAAGGGAAGAGGAAAGAAGTGAAAGACGGGCTGACAGCAAGACCAAAACTAAAAGTGCTTAACTTTTTTCCTTTCAACATTTTATCATTTTACATTAATTATTTTTATTTTCTGAACATTACTTTCTCTATTTGTTATTTGATTGCTTGTCTTTCACAAGTTATCACATTGTCAATCCAGCAATTAAGCCTACTTAAATGTTACACTCATTGGAGTCACTCATCATATGTGATTAGCTGTGTCAGCTACAGGCATAATATGTCTAATGTACGAAAATGTGAAAGCCACAGGACTGACAATAGAACAACTGCTGGAAGGAAAATTGCAAAGAAAAAGGCGGATGAGGATAAAAAGCAGGCGGGTAGGTGTCCCGGTGGGTCAGAAGTTGAGACAAGAGAGAGAGGAGGAAAAGTGCGGAGAATGGCAGCAGGATGGAAAATATAGAGAGATGGCAGCAAAGAGGAACAAACACACTGTAACCTTTTCCCTCGGTTTTTTACTTTGGAAATAGACATTTGACACCTTTCTACTGCGCGAGCGTTTAGAACTGTTTCAGCAGCTGGTGGCTATCTGCTCACTAAAAGGCCTCCGTGTCAACACCTTTGATTTGTTTAGCAGCAGATGCACATGTCTGCAGGTGCTACATGAAACGTGTCAACACGTGCTCGGACACAGACGCCAAGCAAGTATCTATTTTTGTCTGTGCAATTGAAATGGCAGATATGATAAATGTCTGCCTTCCCAGGCACAGACAGCAAAAACAACAACGACCTTCCCCTTCAGATCCATAAACACATCAGGGTCACTCATTAAAACAAACATCCAAATTGACTGATGAAATCACCCAATTGTTGGAGCTGTCAGCCCAGCTAATGGCAGTCAGGCTGGGTTGTATTTCACAATGATATGTCTTTTGCTCTCCCTTACAGCTTTCCCTTTTTGTATGATTTTGACCTTCACAGATTTTAAAACACATGAGGTAATCAAGCTTAGCCCACTTCCTGCCATCAGTCAGAGTGAGATGTGTTCGATTGATCACATCCATCAGCTGTCACAGGAGATGGATGCACATCTGAATGGGTCAGTAAAGTGGGAAATAATGAAGACAGCTTCTGTGTACCTGCAGCATAACCTAGATCATAAAAGATTTTCTGCCTACACCTGTATGTCTACAATATGTGTACATACAGTATATCTAGTAACCTTAATGGCAACACGATGCTTCTGTCTTTGTGTGTCAATATGTGTGTGTTTATCCCTGGCATGCTATTCCTAAACCTATTGAACATCGCTAATGACTTGGCTTGAATTGCACTATTTACTCCTCCTCTGCTACCCTATGAGGTTCACATGATACATCGTTTTTCCTTCCCAGCAAGAAAAACATGAAAGGTGAGCAAGAGGGGAGGTTATTGACAAGGTCACAGGAGAGAAGCGGAGGAGGGGATAATGATACAGACTGAGAGGGATGAAGATGCTCAATTTTTTCTACTTAGAAGTCAGTGTTGATCCTTGGGGAGGCAGAATTCAGCACACAAAACCCAGATTCCTTTGTCCACAACGCACACAAACACCGCCTTGAGACAGACTCTCTTACACAAAACAGTGTGGAAAATAAACCCCCTGCCCAGCACCAGACAGAAGAGTAAGTATTATCCACAAGAAGATGCTCCTAATGATCTTCTACTTCCCTTTGCTCCATTTGGTCCAAATATGTACACTGACCTGTACATGTGTGTGTGTATGTGTGTGTGTGCTCATCCATTCATGGAAAGTACCCCTGACTGCTTGCCACCCCATAACTGCCAAATAACAGCGGAATATCATCAGCCCAAAAAAAAAAAGCATGCATGGCATTATACACACATCCATACACACCCATAGACACAGACATGAACACACACACACCCAAGGCCTGAGGGCTGAGTGCTGTATCTGTGCTTGTACACATGAATAAGCTTCATTGAGTGGGGCTCTGTTGAAGCTGAGCCATGTAAAAGTAGGGCATTACAGTGTCTCTCTCCCCTTGTTCTGCAGCTTGCACCCCAACAACACATATATAAAACCACAGAGTCTGCGAGCCTACGTGAGACTCACCACTCTATCATTCTCTGTCATTCTCTCTAACACACACACAAAGTTAAGGCCTTTTCCTCAACAGCCTTCATTGATTGTGTTGACATGCTCTCAGACAGACACTCATCACCGTGCTGACACATTATGCCTTTTAATCACCTAGACTTGACCTCAGCGTTAAACTGTACAATCTAATCCGGTGTCTCGCAGTGGGAGGCAGTGAGTGTGTTGGTGGGTTTTCATTTCCACAGGTAGTGGTGAAGGTGTGCGAAGGAGGGAGAAATGAGAATTGTGCTGAGTTTTTGAGTTTTGAGTTTTTGATCAGATATCTTCACTCCTGCAAAATGGATAGATTATGAGAAAATGCGCCCCTGTGGACAAACAGGTAAAAGACCCACCACCCCCCGTTTACAGGGTTAGGCTTAGTGAAAGAGAGCGAACACGGTTGCATTGCTTGTAGTCGCTTTGGGTCTCTTTATTGGTTGTTTTGTGTCTCATTTTGCTCATTTCGTGTCTCTTAACCTGAGCTGTGACTTTCAAACAAGAAATATTAACAGTCACTTCAAATGGAGACTCTCCACATGTCTTTCAGACAATGAAGACCAGCTTGAAAGTAGAGGTGAATAATTGGTCAGTTAATCTATTAGTTGACAGAAAATTAATCAGTAACATTTTTGATCATCAATTCATCATTCATGCCGTCTTTTAAACAAAAATGGGAAAAATTCTTTGTTCCCAGCTTTCAGCAAATCTTAACATTTGATAATAAATTTAATATTTTAGCCTTCATAACACTGTCACCTGGTTTTTAGTGTTGTTACATTAGTATGTCCTGGGCAGAGATCCCCTGCTAAAATGGTTTCCATATAAATAAAGTTTAATTTTAAAAAAGAGGCTGAAATTTAAGTATTTTCTAGAAGATCTGTGTAGTTTACAACTGCTGCATTAATCAACAATGAAATTATTATTCATATTCACTAATATATAATTAGTCACAGCCCAATCAAGATATACAGTTTTTTTTACATCAGTGATTATTAGCAGCATAGTAGATGGATTTATTTATGAAAAAATATTGCAGTTTATCACTTAAATTTTAATTTGTGGGCAGAAAAAAATTTTCATCCAAAAGCCAGTGAAGAGAAGTAAATGTGCTGGAGGGAGATGTTCTCCAATAACTTTTTTATAGTGTGAGCAGTGGCTTTTGTCAGATACCAGCATAGCAAAAAAACGACAATAAGTCAATAAGATACTATATTCCTATCCTCCACTGTGTCAAGAGCTGTACTGGGAGCACTCAGGTCCTTGGCTCTCCTTCTCTCTCCTTCCCACTCTCTCTCTATCCAAGTCACCCAGTCTCTCTGTTCTCTCCCTTTTCTCCTCTCTGTCCTCTGAACAACGAAATGTACAGAGGAAACACATCCCAAGAGACAAGAGAGAGAATCCATTTCTGACAGAACTCACAGTCTGTTATCCTATAGCCCAGAAAGAGAGAGAGAGAGAGTCCTTTTTATTTTTAAATATCTTCTTTGTTTTAAGGTTAAAGGAGCAGTTTTATATATTTTTTAAAGTGGTATTTGCTTTCTTACAGACAGTTTGATAAGAAGTTAAGAAGATAAGACGGTTTGCTTGGCTTAGTGAAAAGACAGGGGAAACAGGTAGCCTGGCTCTGGCAAGCACGTCATTTTACGTAAAACCACAAATTGTATGCTTCAGTTTCTCTACAAATTAAACAAACAAGAGACAAAGCAAGGCCAGCCATTTTCCCTTTATTTTATGCTAAGCTATTTTATGCTAAGATCAGTTAACCTATTTAAAATTTCTTGTGCTGTGTTGTGTTTTGTTGTGTTGTGCTAACTCCTTAAGTAAGATAATTAGAGTTAACCCTTTGTCCACTCTGTTGCTTCCAGCGTCAGTACACCACCCCCACCCCCACACAAACACACACTGTGATGTTCTCTAGTATCAGGTGGTCTTATGAAACAGATACACAGGCTGACCTTTAAGCCAGGCCAATGCAGCCAAATCAGCAGTCTCTCCCTCACTCTGTCTCTCTCTCACACACACACACATGCACATTAACACAAAATATACACCTGTGTCTATCATAGGTTTTAACATAGAAGTGTTAGTAGGCATGAAGGTGGTGTGACTTCCAGTTTACAGTCACGTGCCCAAACATCATCAGTAAAGCACAGCACGGATGAAAGAAAGCTTCAACAACGTGCCACAGTGACGACGTGTCAAAAATAATGATGTCCTCATTTCATTACCTGCTGTCCTCTGAAATCCTGCCAGCTTCCATGTGTCTCTACAGCCAGTCAACACTGTGCTGATTCCAGCATCCAGCATGATATCAGACTGGCAACAACGCCACTGAGCCAGGGGATTATCATGTGATATTATCCCATTTGCTGTGTGAAAGACATAATATGAGGAGGTGTCATGCTGCTGGGAATATCTATACCGAAATGTGGACTGCAGAATTCCCATCATTAAGCTGAAGTCAAGACAAAGGGGATGTCTGCAGACAAGAGAGTGAAGTCTTTTGCAACAATTTGTACATCAAGAAATCAAGGTAGGGAAGGTACATTGTGATGTGAGGAGTGTTTTTGATTATTCATCTAAGAGGCTGGAGTAAAAAAAATAGACATACATCGATTGGAAGAGGAAGGCAAATGTTGCATGGCAGAGATGTGACTGTCCAAGATTAACACTGGGCCAATGAACCCCAGCCCTTATAGAAGCATCAAATAGACCAGTCGATCTGTGTGTGGGGAGGCATCATACAACTTGTAGATCAAGCGCACCTGCTGACAACACGCTGACATGCAGCCAAGAGCTCAGCCAGCTTTGAAATGTAAACCAGTCCACTCTCAGACAGGCTATACGGCGCTTTTCAACTTGAGTGAGAACCACAGCAGGACCATAAAGAGAGGAGGAAGCTTGCAAACAAGGCAAAAGCCATAAAAACAGCAGACGGTTAGACAGCTGCAAAAAAAGATTCACTTTTGGTGATATTTTAGTAGATAAGAGCTGACTGAAGCTACAAGAGATCACAGTGGCTTGATTTGAAAAGTCTATTTGCCTCCAGTATGGGGGAATAATATTTGCATTGCAATGATGTGTCAGTAGAGGGACAAGCCACTGGGACGGACAATAATGTTTTCTTGTTGACGTTCACATTGCTGTGATTTGTGCAGGTGTTTCCCGTCTGCACATTCACACACGTTGCAGTCAGTCTTTGCCATAGTCTGAAATGCAGCATGTTGCCTACATGAATGACCACATGATGCACACCAGTGTGTGTGCGTGAGACACATGTCTCCTTGTTAAATTGAAAGGCATCCCCCCACAGGTTAGTCTGTCAGGTTCATGTGAGCAGGCACGTGTGGATGCACGCTCACACCGCCTGTTTCATCTCTGATTGGCTGAGTCTGAGGTGACAGACACACGGTACTGTATGCTGCCTGCAGTGTGTATGCATGCATATGTGTATGTCTGTGCAGACCCTCTGCTGTAAGGAAGGGGGTCAGAGCCAGAGGAGGTGATTGGCTGGTGAGGAGAGTCACAGCATCAGCACATCCTTAACCCACTGCCCTTCTTTCCTCTTCTCCAGTTCGCCCCCTCCCCCAACTTGGCTCTGGTAGCATATTGTGTGTGGCAGAGGGCACACACACACCCACACGTCTTTCTGAACCCCCGTCTCTCTCCCAGCGCATAAATACAGATCCGCACGCACGCAATGCCCCCCCCCCCTTTAAATGTTAAAGAATTCGACTTGTGAACGTGAGAGCGCAAAATAATTGGGCTGTCAGTATCGTCTGGCGACAGATCCTCCCTCGAAAGGTGAAAAGGGTTTAAAAGGTCAGAAATCTGCCACAGAAACGGTGGAGGAATTAATCCCGATTAATGTTGTTTCTCTTAACGCAACCAGAAGGAAAACTGAAGCACTGTCACGGGCTCTTGCGGTTTAACATGTCTTTTGCTCTCGAGGACTGCCTGATATAGTAATGAATACCAAACTCAGGGAAACTGGTGAGCAGTTTAAACAAATTAAATGGAATCGGGAAATGGACACATTTTCATTAAAAGACTGGGGTGACTGGTGCGTAAAAGGCGCAACCGTGCGGTTTCTCTCGCTCGCGTTGAACCAGCAACCCCTTCCCTCTCCCTCCCGGCAGAGCCGGAGAGAGAGGAGACAATACATCATTTCAGAAAAAAGCCACGTTAATAAACCAGACAGCTTTGTGTCGCTTAGACTCTTCCGCTATTCACCCCTCACTCATAACCCAGCAGGTGTCAGTGCTGCGGAGGACAAAGAGACACCGGTAAACGTTTGGGCACAGGCTATTTAGTGGAGGATGTTCGGGTCCATTGTAAATGTGGGTGCATTCTAAGCCTTTCTTTGCAAAGAGGGAGTACTGGAGCATCTAAAATCACAAATGGGAGAAAATGAGTTGCAGTTCTGGCTGATCCAGATGATGCAATTACAGCGAGTCAAACAGAGAAGGAATCATCATCTCTGGATGGATGAGGTTATATTTGAGTCATCAGTCAACAAAACTGACAAAGCGGGTGTTCAGGACCAGTGTTTCCCCACATATGTCCATATGGTTTTAAAAGGTGTCGGTGACAAGTGCGCGCACTAACCGAGTGTGAGTTAAGGTTTCTGCTCCACTCACCTCACAGTCATACAACTCGCTGAGCTGCTCAATGATCCACTCCTCCAGGACGAGTCTTTTCCGCAGCTCTTTCCTATCGTACTTGACTGTCACTTTGCCTTGTTTCTTCTGCACCGGGTCGTCCCCGGTGATGGGGCCGGACCCCACGCAGCCAACCCCGGGCGCAGATTGGAAGAAGACCCGGCTGCCGGCGGTGGGCAGCGGGGCACTAGTCTCGGTGCTGGCGGCCGACATTGCGGGATGCGAGGGCTTATTATTAAAGAAATGTGTGAATGAGGGGGGGACTGCAATGCTGAGAAGGACTGTGCGCTGCACGGCAGACAGGAGACTGGTGAGGAGCTTTTAAACAGCTGCTATTTAAAGCGCAGCGCCGGAGACAGCCGAGAAGGCGGAGCGAACACTGCAAGAAATGAGCATCTTAGGCGCCTGTCATGTGTTAAAATTATAATCAGTGTTTCCCTTAAAAAGAAACCCTTCTTTCTTTAGCGTGGAATCAAATAGTTTACAACACCATGTTTAATAAGGCGACTTTCAAGGAATAAAGTTAAACAAGAAAGAAGATGGCCTGTCCATATATTGATAAAATGGCAGAGAATCGAGGGAAACTTCTTGAGTGATTTTAATTTAAATCTCTGCCACTAGCAGTTTCTAAAGATGGGTTTTTAGAAAACTATAAAATTCTTAAATAGTGATAGGCAATCAAATATTTTGTTAAGATGGTCATTTTTTGCAGTGTGTCAGCTAAATTCCCTCAATGGTGCTTGTCCGTGCACCAGCGCGCACTGGAGGACAAGCAGATGCTGGAGAGCCTCGGCAGAGGGTCTTTCCTAATCCGATGCATGCTCCTTGGCCATATTGTGTTTTTATTTATTTGTTTATTTATTGAACTATACGGTGAATATTGGACTTTTATATCTTCTTGTGTGATGTACAGATGTGTACAAAAGGCTGGTATGCCAAGATTGGTTGTGCACACCTGAAACTGAATCACCAATATGCTGAGTATGTCTGAAGCCTAACACTTCAATGAGGCATTGAAAGAGTCCGTTGCGCCATCTGTTGGTCATATGGAGAAGTATGTTAATTAGTGGTGTGGGGTGTATCACGGCACACTATTGTTATTCTTGTTTTTCCTACACCTAAAATTTTAGTTTAAAATGGGTGTGTATTGCTGAATGTTCCAGCCTAGAGTGGGCGCTTAGAGTGTAGAGGCTTTTAAAAAGTCTCAGAAATTTTTTCTTCACACGACAGCTACAGCCACAAATTTAACTCTACAACAGTGATATTCTCCAACTTTGTAGCATTTTACCGACATGAATCACTCTCATCTGCTCCATTGACTCCAGTGTAAATCGAGAGGAGGATTTTTGGAGAAAAGCAGAAAATACTCTTTTTTAAACTCGCCATATTATCCACATTTTTGACACTAGGACCAAAAAAAAATACATCACTGTGTTCCTTAAGGTCTCTTGCCTTTGACGATGAAATTTGCTTGGCAATATCATGTTTGGTTTTTGAACAAATATCAGTAGTTTGACAGGCCCGAATCGGCCGATAGTGAGCCCACCGGAGCACCTATGAGGTGCTCTGAAAATTTCCCAAAGGCAAAACATCAGCATACAAGAAAACAAGAGAAAACAAAGTCCTGTGAGGATTCCAGTGTCCTGACATGGTGCAGGCACATTAGATCCATTCGTAGGATCAGACAAATTATTACTGTGATTAGCAGTGATAACAGTAGTCACAATAACTGCAGTAAAAGTCAAATATAGATAAAAATAGTAACAGTAGCAGATTTAGTGGTCAGCAATTGCAATTGCAGCAAGTGCAATAAAAGGGAAAAATGTAAACATGTTATTGTTTCTGAACAAAAACCTATAAATCTGTGGCTCTAAACATGGGGACAGAAACCAAAAGGGGACCTTAGCCAAAGGTTGTGAATGACAGCCAATAGTAGTTTTTGCTTTTGTTTAGTTATTTGCACTTTTTTTATTTGCCCTCTTCTGTTAAAAACTGAACTTTAACTGAAAAAGTAAAATTTAAATTTTGATTTAAAAAGTATTTTTTTATTTGCCTAAAATCTTTGTCCTGTGTTTTATTATGATCATAATCATGATCAACTAATTGAAAATTGAAAAATCACAAAATCATTCAATGATCATGAAAATTAAAATTTGCAATTTTCATTCAAGTTTGCATATTGCTTTCACGTCTTTATGACGCATTGCTCCGCCTTACACAAAAGTAGATAAGCTGCTTTACTGAGTAAAAAAGTATTGATATTGGTATGGGTATCAGCAGTACTGGCTCTGTATTTACTTGGTGTCGGATCATACCAAATTTTGTAGTATCGCACACTCCTATTGGTTTCTGTGTTTTGTTTCGTAACACATGACCTGTGATATTGTGGTCTGGCTCAATTATCACTGGCCAATCATTAGCCAATCAGAGATGACGACCCACCTGGTTGTTAGAGGGGTGGGAGTTAAAAACGCCAGGTGCAGGCCGGGAGCGCGCTAGAAACAGGAGGACAGGAAGACGCTGGTTGTGAGTTTATTCAAATCTGTGAAATACTGTTGTTCATCAGGTGAAGACCCGGGACTTTGAGTCAAAGTGTAACCTGATAAAACCGGACGCTGAACCGTGTGTTGGAGCTGGTTTCAGCTCGTAGTTCAGCTAAACCACGGTACCAGTGTGACCACCACACAGTGCACCGAGTCCTCCATTACCGCGCCGGTTTGGAGGAGATCGAGGAGATCGCGTGTGCGCGGAACACAGACTTCCACCGAGTTTCTGAGTGAGTATGGAGGCAGTGTGAGCACACTGATGGAAACAGACCAGGTGTATCAACCTGTGAATATCTGTTCTTCAGGTGCTGCAACAGAGGCCTTTCCACCACGTGAGCCACGGACGCCATTTTCTGCTCACGCCCGCGCACACGCTCGCGCACATAGCCTCAGTGCGCGTGTCTCCATCGCACCGCTCACCTTGGACAGACGGTTTGGAAACAGCTTTCTGGACTTTCTACGAAAAGTGAGTACACACAACATTTCAGACGAGCCCCACCGAGCGCGCCAACAACATGGTTCCGAAAACAGTCACAGTTTACGGTGCCATGTTGCGCTGGTGCCACCTGGGGTTATGTTTTAAGGTGGAGCTCACCTGGTTCTGTAGTAAATATTTCTTAAGTCTTGGTGGTTTGACATATTTAAATTCTGGACCGTGATGTGGTTCATGTGGTAAAGATAAAGGCTGAATATGACACGCGGGACAGCGGGACAGACGTTTACTAACGTTCACGTTAGTAAACCCTCAGTTCACCTCCCACGTGCTCAGGTTATCAGGGGTATGTGGAGAAAGGCCTGTAAGTCCTCAGAGTTTTTACCCACATAAACATTTATTAGTTATATTGGAGTCCAGAACTGCAGGTCAATGCGCGCAGACTGTGGCTGTCTGGAGCGCACCTGCTGCTTTGGCTCACAGGTGCAGCAGCGGCCTGGGTTAAGGTGGTGCTTCGCTCTGAGTGAAACTCGGACGGTAAAATACCGTCATCAGTTTGATTAGTGTTGATTTTCCGTTTTACTCCTTGAGCAGAATTTAATCAATAAACAATTTTTAAAGATTGTGAAACGCTGCTCAGTGAAGAGAACATGCTGCTGATCTCTAAACCACCTGCAGTCAGTCTGAAAATCTTAATCTTTCAGCTTCACCACAGTCATCCTCACTCACACATCACAGTCTCCAATAGGATCAATAACTGACAGGAATGTTCCAGAAGCTCAATCACAGCAGGAGAAATTATTATTCCCTGAGAAGTGTGAGGTGTGTGTATAAAGCTTCACACAGATGGATTTATATTCAGTGAACTGATGTCCACAGAGTGTGAGTGTTGGACAGGATCAGTCCACTCTGTGTCTTCACAGGTGAACTGGCTCTGACCTGCAGACTCAGACTGAACTGGTTCTTCTTCTTTCAGGTCCACAAACAGATCAGCATGAGAATAAATCAACTAATTGTAAGTGAAGTTTTTATTTTGCTGCTGACGTGTGTTTGTGTGTGTGTGTGTGTCTCTTGCACACACACACATGCATGCACACATGCGCACGCACACACATAGACACATACAGACACATAGACACATACAGACACACACACACACACGGCCACTGTGCCAATCTGTCTCACCCTCTTTTTCTTTCTGTCTCACACACAGCCACCATGCCATAATTATTTGTCCGCCCGACCGTTTGCCCGTCTGTCACTCTCTCTCCCACGCACACACTCTTGCACTCTAACCCTAACCCCTTTGCAGCATTGTAGCGTCGATTTTGACCACGTTGGATGAAGAGGCTATACGAGGTATTAGTTTCATTTCTTTGATGCTGGGATGTCTGGCCGCCGTGCCATAACTTTTGCTTCTACAGAATTTGTTCCTGTCCATCCAGTGTGGCTGCCATTGGTGGTCTCTCTCTATCGGTCGGGCGGGCAGTTGTTTGTTTGTTTGATTATTGTTTGTTTGATTATTGTTTGCTCGTCGATTTTGACCACGTGGGATCAAGAGGCTATACGAGGTAATCAACTTTCGGTTCTTTGATGCTGGGATGTCTGGCCGCCGTGCCATAACTTTTCCTCCTACAGAATTTGTTCCTGTCCATCCTTCCAACCTGGCTGCTGTCTGTCCATCGTGTCTGTCCAGTCTTCAAGAGGTATATGATATCTGATGTTTTTTTGGCCACCGTGCCATCATTTTACCTTGTCTTGGCTGCTGTGCCAGTCTCTGTCCTGCTGTCTCTCACACACATACACACATACTCACACTCACACCTCTGTGTCTCTCCCTCCCTCTCTCCCTCTAATCAGCCTGCTAGAGGTTGATCTGGGGGCCCAGCATTGGGGCTGCTTAGGGCCAGTCTCTCTCTGTCTAATGTGGTTGATTTTTGCCCCACCAAATTTCCAAAGCAGACAGATGATTGGCAGAATGTACAGTGATTTATATCAGCAGTTTTGTCACATGACAAAATGCTTCAAATAAGACAAATTTACTTGTGACCATAGTCACAAGTGTGGAAGGACAAATAACAGACTTTGTTTAAAAAAAAAAAAACCAAAAAAAAAACCAAAAAAAAAAAAAACAGGCTTTTTGATAAGTCAGACCCTCCTTTCAACTTTCAGTTTGGATAGTTAAGGTCAGGTTAGGAGCTAAGGCATTATGATTCAGTGTGTCCTCACAACTAAAGTAAGACAAGAATATGTGTGTCATAGGTCTAATGTATATAGAAGATTACTGTTAAGGTAAAAGGTAGAGTGTGAGCAAGGAGCCATCTACAGCCGCCATGTTGGTGTGCTTGCCGTCTCTTAGACTCTAATTGCATTTCCTGCTGTATTTTAGTTTACTCAGAATCTGAATGTTTGAATGAACTTTTTAATTTTTATTTATATATTTATTTTTTACTGTCTCCACATGTGCTCTAAGATCATCATAACTGATTAGGACAAAAACTTTGATTATGACTTGCCTGTATTTTGACTGGTCTAAATAGAATTATAGATAGAACACTGCTATTTTTTAGTTGAAAATGTGTTTCTGATGTTGGCTTTCTCAAGCAGTTTTTCAGCCCATGGATGATGTTTTCTGAATGCATTTTAAATCTGTATTGGCATCTGAGATACATTTGTGATCACATTTTTTGATATTGAGTAAAATCATTGTTAGGTCAGTAAGTTGGTAAGTTTTCCATCATTAAATGATGGAGATAGGCAGGTCTGATGTATATCTCCAAAGTAAAACTTTTTTTTTTTTTTTTTTTAAATAGTATTCAGCCTGTGTCCTGAGCATAGTTGCACTGCTGTCCATCATCACCAGCCAAATTTTGATAGAAGCTTTATTGTACAGGGAGGGTGAGTTGGACTTTGAGGTCAAACACTGGCTCGTCTCGCTCTGCCAAGTTTCGTTCCAAGGGGACTGGAGTAGGACCTTTCTTGGTTGAAGTAGGTGTGGTTAGGAAAAGTTTTGCGATTCTTACGTTTTTTGGCGTCGGCACATAGGGAGGCCTCCCCACAGGGGAATTTTTCTCACCCCTGTAAAGCTCTGCGCACGGTAAATCGCGGACAAGATTCACTGCAGTATCAAGCGACGTGGGGTTATTTGGGTCAGGTTTAAGTGTAGGTAGGTACTTCTTCTTTTCTTTTTTTTATTGCGTGGTGGACAGGGTAAGGGAAGGAAGCCTGGCAGAGAGATGACTCATATAGCTCAGACGACTGTAAAGATGCACCCAGTTTGGGTATATTTGCTTCATTTTCCATCTAGTGGTGATGATGAATGCAGTGACCACTGTGAAAACCTAATAGATGTGTGTGAGAATACATATTTGTGTTTTTTTTTTTTATTTTGTTTCCTTAGTTAACATTTTTCTTAAATTTCTTTGTCATTGTGACTTTATTTAACTTTGTCACTTGCATGAAGAAAACCTTGTACTCTGTAGTGCTTGATCATTTGGTTTTTTTTTTTTATTTCTTACTTTGCATTTGGACTTTTCTGTCTTTGGACTTTGTAATTACTGCTGAGCCTCTGTGGAAGGGTTTGCAAAGATCACAAGACCACGGCAGAACATGCTGAGGAAGAGTTCCACAGGCAATACAGAACTGGAATGTGATGAAGTTTTGACTTAATGGACTGATGGATAGATGACTTCGGAGTCTCCCAGCAGACTTTCCACCCTGCAGGGATGGATGCACTGGACTGTTCCACCACAGTCTGTGAAAGCACAAGACACCAGAGTCAGGATAAATGAGAAAGCGGCAACCAAAGGTAAGATCTGAGGTCATGTAGAAGGTTTGCTTTAGTCTGTTTGCTTTTTACTGCTGGCTAATGATTGTGTTTTTTTTTTTCTCTGTTCGAGTCATATGTCCAACCTTAAGGAAGGCTGGAAGGGGAATGTTGTGACCTGACCTGATCCACCAAACCCTGGACACCGCCTAGATTTCCTGACATCACCTCTGAAGGACTGTTGCAGCCCACATCGCACAAGTGTGCAAGCTGCTCTTCAAACTACAGGACATGACCAGGAAGTGAGTATGCTGCATTGAGGAGCTGGATGGGCTGATTTTTTGCATAGTGAAGCTCAAGTGCTGATTAAGCACAAACTGACCATTTTTTTTACTCTGTTGTAGGAACCAAAGTTTTACCACCTCTTCACTTGTGATGCCTCAAAAGGAGACGTGTCAGGAAAGTTCAAACGAAACACAGCTGGATCTGTGATGTTGGCTTTCTCAAGTGGTTATTCAGCAAGGAGACGCTTGAAGAAACCGAGTGAGGAAGACATGTTGAAGTTTGGACAGACCGTAAATTCTGCTTGAATGATTCTGTAGCTGCTGTAGTTCGATTGAGTGAACTGAGGCTTTATTCTGTGGCTGAACTTCCAGTGATGGTGTTACTCTCTTTATCCTTACTCTTTACTTTTACATGGTCTGTTGCACACATTGCTCCCAAATTGTCAGTTTTTTGTCCTTTAGAACCTTTTTCCATATACTTGTCATTTTATTTATTTTAGTTTCACTTTACATATTTATGTGTATGTTTTTTTTTTTAATTTTGTTTTCGTAGTTAATCTTTTTCTTAATTTTCTTTCTCAAAGTGACTTTATTTAATTTTGTCACTCGGATGAAGAAAACCTTGTACTCTGTAGTGCTTGAGCATTTGTTTTGTCTTTTTTTTTTTTTTAATTTCTTACTTTACATTTGGACTTTTCTGTCTCTGAGCCCAAAACATGGAGCTGTCAACCTGTTGATATTAGTCGGCAAAAGGTGTAAAGTGCAGTATGAGACAATAGTGTCTTCTCAGACTGTCTCCATGTATGTCAGGACATTGGACTTTGTAATTACTGCTTAGCCTCTGTGGAAGGATTCGCAAAGATCACAAGACCACAGCAGAACATGCTGAGGAGGAGTTCCACAGGCAATACAGAACTGGAATGTGATGAAGTTTCGAGTTAATGGACTGATGGATAGATGATTTTGGAGATTCCCAGCCAACTTTCCACCCTGCAGGGATGGATGCACTGGACTGTTCCACCACAGTCTGTGAAAGCAGCAGACACCAGAGTCAGGGGAAGTGAAAGAGCGGCAACCAATGGTAAAATCTGATGTCATGTTGAAGGTTTGCTTTAGTCTGTTTGCTTTTTACTGCTGGCTAATGATTTTTTTTTTTCTCTGTTCAAATCATATGTCCAACCTTAAGAAAGGCTGGGAGGGGAATGTTGTGACCTGCCCTGATCCACCAAGCCCTGGACACCGCCTAGATCTCCGTACCTCATCTCTGAAGGACTGTTGCAGCCCACATCTCACAAGTCTGCAAACTGCTCTTCAAACTACAGGACATGACCAGGAAGTGAGTCTGCTGCATCGAGGAGGTGAATGGACTGATTTTCTGTGTAGTGAAGCTCAAGTGCTGATTAAGCACAGACTGTGACCATATATTATCCCTGTTGTTGGAACTGAAGTTTTACAAACTCTTCACTTTGGGATGCCTCAAGAGGACACGTTCTCAAGAAAGTTCAGTCGAAACACAGCTGGATCTGTGATGTTGGCTTTCTCAAGCAGTTATTCAGCCCATGGATGATGTTTTATGAATGCATTTAAAAAAATGAATTGACATCCGAGATACATTTGTGATTTTTTGATATTGAGTAAAATCAAAAGTCAGTAAATTGGTAAGTTTTCCATCATTAACTGGTGGAGATACACAGGCAAGTCTGATGTATATCAAGTGGTCAGCCTGTGTCCTGAGCATAGTTGCATTACTGACCATCATCACCACCCAAATTTTGATAGAAGCTTTATTGTACAGGGAGGGTGAGTTGGACTTTGAGGTCAAACACTGGCTCGTCTCGCTCTGCCAAGTTTCGTTCCAAGGGGACTGGACTAGGACCTTTCTTGGTTGATGTAGGTGTGGTGAGGAAAAGTTTTGCGATTCTTACGTTTTTTTGCGTCGGCACATAGGGAGGCCTCCCGGCAGGGGTTTTTTTTTCCCACCCCTGTAAAGCGCTACATACAGTCAATCGTGGACCAGATTCACTGCAGAATCAAGTGACGTGGGGTTATTTGGGTCAGGTTTAAGTGTAGGTGGGTTCGCACCTTTCTTTCTTTTTTATTGCGTGTTGGACAGGGTAAGGGAAGGAAGCCTGGCAGAGAGATGACTCAGATAGCTCAGACGACTGTAAAGATGCACCCAGTTTGGGTATATTTGCTTCATTTTCCATCTAGTGGTGATGATGAATGCAGTGACCACTGTGAAAACCTAATAGATGTGTCAAGTTCACCAGGTTGAACAATGATGATTAATTTGCTCCTACTGAGCTACATGCTATTGACATACTTGAAATGAGACATTGTCATGGGCTGAATTGAAGAGAAGGTGTAAAGGATAACAGGCTTTGTCTTGAAGTAGAACTGCTAATCTTTATAAACAAATGTGAACAGAGTGACAGCCATTTCAGAAGGCAAACCTGAAAAGACGTTTACAGATGGTAGAGAAATCTTTCACTATGTTTTAAAAACATGCCAAAGACACTAGAAGGGAAGACACAGCTAAGGCCGCGTTCCAGTGATTGAAGGGACAGAGTGTGGAAGACATGTCGAAGTTTGGACAGCCAATAAATTCTGCTTAAATCATTCTGTAGCTGCTGTAGTTCAATTATAAGTGAACTGAGGCTTTAATCTGTGGCTGAACTTCTAGCGATAATGTTACGCTCTTTATCCATGCTGTTTACTTTTACATTGTCTGTTGCACACATTGCTCCCAAATTGTCAGTTTTCTGTCCTTTAGAACCTTTTTCATACACTTGTCATTTTATTTATTTTAGTTTCACTTTACATATTTATGTGTATGTTTTATTTTTATTTTAATTTTGTTTTCGTAGTTAATCTTTTTCTTAATTTTCTTTCTCATTGTGACTTTATTTAACTTTGTCACTCGGGTGAAGAAAACCTTGTACTCTGTAGTGCTTGAGCATTTGTTTTGTCTTTTTTTTTTTAATTTCTTACTTTACATTTGGACTTTTCTGTCTCTGATCCCAACACATGGAGCTGTCAACCTGTTGATATGATTAGTCTGCAAAAGGTGTAAGGTGCAGTAGGAGACAGTAGTGTCTTCTCAGACTGTCTCCATGTATATTAGGACATTGGACTTTGTAATTACTTCTGAGCCTCTGTGGAAGGGTTTGCAAAGATCACAAAACCACGGCAGAACATGCTGAGGAGGAGTTCCACAGGCAATACAGAACTGGAATGTGATGACGTTTTGACTTAATGGACTGATGGATAGATGAGTTTGGAGACTCCCAGCAGACTTTCCACTCTGCAGGGATGGATGCACTGGACTGTTCCACCAGTCTGTGAAAGCAGCAGACACCAGAGTCAGGGGAAGTGAGAGAGCAGCAACCAAAGGTAAGATCTGAGGTCATATTGAAGGTTTGCTTTAGTCTGTTTGCTTTTTACTGCTGGCTAATGATTTTCTTTTCTCTGTTCAAATCATATGTCCAACCGTAAGGAAGGCTGGAAGGGGAATGTTGTGACCTGACCTGATCCACCAAGCCCTGGACACCGTCTAGATCTCTGGACCTCACCCCTGAAGGACTGTTGCAGCCCACATTGCACAAGTCTGCAAGCTGCTCTTCAAACTATAGGACATGACCAGGAAGTGAGTCTGCTGCATCTAAGAAGTGGATGGACTGATTTTCTGTGTACTGAAGCTCAAGTGCTGATTAAGCACAGACTGTGACCATATATTATCCCTGTTGTTGGAACTGAAGTTTTACAAACTCTTGTGATGCCTCAAGAGGACACGGTCTCAGAAAAGTTCAGTCGAAACACAGCTGGATCTGTGATGTTGGCTTTCTCAAGCAGTTATTCAGCCCATGGATGATGTTTTATGAATGCATTTAAAAAATGAATTGACATCCAAGATACATTTGTGATTTTTTGAAATTGAGTAAAATCATAGTTATGTCAGTAAGTTGTTAAGTTTTCCATCATTAAATGGTAGAGATACACAGGCAAGTCTGATGTATATCGATTGCTCAGCCTGTGTCCTGAGCATAGTTGCATTGCTGACCATCATCACCAGCCAAATTTTGATAGAAGCTTTATTGTACAGGGAGGGTGAGTTGGACTTTGAGGTCAAACACTGGCTCGTCTCGCTCTGCCAAGTTTCGTTCCAAGGGGAGACTGGAGTAGGACCTTTCTTGGTTGAAGTAGGTGTGGTGAGGAAAAGTTTTGCGATTCTTACGTTTTTTGCCGTCGGCACATAGGGAGGCCTCCCGGCAGGGGAATTTTTCCCACCCCTGTAAAGCGCTACATACGGTCAATCGTGGACCAGATTCACTGCAGAATTAAGCGACGTGGGGTTATTTGGGTCAGGTTTAAGTGTAGGTGGGTTCGCACCTTTCTTTTTTATTGCGTGGTGGACAGGGTAAGGGAAGGAAGCCTGGCAGAGAGACGACTCAGATAGCTCAGACGACTGTAAAGATGCACCCAGTTTGGGTATATTTGCTTCATTTTCCATCTAGTGGTGATGATGAACGCAGTGACCACTGTGAAAACCTAATAGATGTGTCAAGTTCACCAGGTTGAACAATGATGATTAATTTGCTCCTACTGAGCTACGTGTTATTGACATGCTGGAAATGAGACATTGTCATGGGCTGAATTGAAGAGAAGGTGTAAAGGATAACCGGCTTTGTCTTGAAGTAGAACTGCTAATCTTTATAAACAAATGTGAACAGAGTGACAGCCATTTCAGAAGGCAAACCTGAAGAGACGTTTACAGATGGTAGAGAAACCTTTCACTATGTTTTAAAAACATGCCAAAGACACTAGAAGGGAAGACACAGCTAAGGCCTCGTTCCAGTGATTGAAGGGACAGAGTGAGGAAGACATGTTGAAGTTTGGACAGACCATAAATTCTGCTTAAATTATTCTGTAGCTGCTGTAGTTCAGTTATAAGTGAACTGAGGCTTTAATCTGTGGCTGAACTTCTAGCGATAATGTTACGCTCTTTATCCATGCTGTTTACTTTTACATTGTCTGTTGCACACATGGCTACTTTGTCAGTTCTCTGTCCTTTAGCACCTTTTTCCATATACTTGTCATGTTATTTATTTTCGTTTAACTTTACATATTTATGTGTATTTTTTTTTCATAGTTATCCTTTTTCTTAAATTTTTGTCATTGTGACTTTATTTAACTTTGTCACTTGGATGAAGAAAACCTTGTACTGTGTAGTGCTTGATCATTTGTGTTGTGTGTGTGTGTGTGTTTTTTTTGTTTTTGTTTTTTTCTCGCTTTACATTTGGACTTTTCTGTCTCTGATCCCAACACATGGAGCTGTCAACCTGTTGATATGATTAGTCTGCAAAAGGTGTAAGGTGCAGTAGGAGACAGTAGTGTCTTCTCAGACTGTCTCCATGTATGTTAGGACATTGGACTTTGTAATTACTTCTGAGTCTCTGTGGAAGGGTTTGCAAAGATCACAAAACCACGGCAGAACATGCTGAGGAGGAGTTCCACAGGCAATACAGAACTGGAATGTGATGACGTTTTGACTTAATGGACTGATGGATAGATGAGTTTGGAGACTCCCAGCAGTACTTTCCACCCTGCAGGGATGGATGCACTGGACTGTTCCACCAGTCTGTGAAAGCAGCAGACACCAGAGTCAGGGGAAGTGAGAGAGCAGCAACCAAAGGTAAGATCTGAGGTCATATTGAGGGTTTGCTTTAGTCTGTTTGCTTTTTACTGCTAGCTAATGATTTTCTTTTCTCTGTTCAAATCATATGTCCAACCGTAAGGAAGGCTGGAAGGGGAATGTTGTGACCTGACCTGATCCACCAAGCCCTGGACACCGTCTAGATCTCTGGACCTCACCCCTGAAGGACTGTTGCAGCCCACATTGCACAAGTCTGCAAGCTGCTCTTCAAACTATAGGACATGACCAGGAAGTGAGTCTGCTGCATCTAGGAAGTGGATGGACTGATTTTCTGTGTAGTGAAGCTCAAGTGCTGATTAAGCACAGACTGTGACCATATATTATCCCTGTTGTTGGAACTGAAGTTTTACAAACTCTTGTGATGCCTCAAGAGGACACGGTCTCAGAAAAGTTCAAACGAAACACAGCTGGATCTGTGATGTTGGCTTTCTCAAGCAGTTATTCAGCCCATGGATGATGTTTTATGAATGCATTTAAAAAAATGAATTGACATCCAAGATACATTTGTGATTTTTTGAAATTGAGTAAAATCATAGTTATGTCAGTAAGTTGTTAAGTTTTCCATCATTAAATGGTGGAGATACACAGACAAGTCTGAAATATATTGATTGCTCAGCCTGTGTCCTGACCATCATCACCACCCAAATTTTGATAGAAGCTTTATTGTACAGGGAGGGTGAGTTGGACTTTGAGGTTAAACACTGGCTCGTCTCGCTCTGCCAAGTTTCGTTCCAAGGGGAGACTGGAGTAGGACCTTTCTTGGTTGAAGTAGGTGTGGTGAGGAAAAGTTTTGCGATTCTTACGTTTTTTGGCGTCGGCACATAGGGAGGCCTCCCGGCAGGGGAATTTTTCCCACCCCTGTAAAGCGCTACATACGGTCAATCGTGGACCAGATTCACTGCAGAATTAAGCGACGTGGGGTTATTTGGGTCAGGTTTAAGTGTAGGTGGGTTCGCACCTTTCTTTTTTATTGCGTGATGGACAGGGTAAGGGAAGGAAGCCTGGCAGAGAGATGACTCAGATAGCTCAGACGACTGTAAAGATGCACCCAGTTTGGGTATATTTGCTTCATTTTCCATCTAGTGGTGATGATGAACACAGTGAGATGTGCCAAGTTTACCAGGTTGAATAATAATGATTAATTTGCTCTTTCTCAGCTATGTTCTATTGACATACTTGAATTTGAACACCTGAATCCAAGCCCTGGAGAAACTGTACATGTGCAAGTATAAAAAAAATTAAATTAAAAAAAAATGCAGGTTGAAGTCAAACGATTTCTTTGTCCCTTTTCTCGTATGTTTCTCATTTAATTTTCTCACTTGGATTAAGAAAATCTTGTACTTTATAGTGTTTAATTCTTCATTTTGTTTTTATTTAGTGCTCAGATTTTGGCAGTAATTTGGTATCGTTAACAGGATTCAATTAGCCAGAACTTCTCCATTATGTAGTGAATAAGGTCAAACTGAGTCGATTCATACGACGTAAGATGTGATACTAACATGACATACTGCTGCTGTAAGTAGTTATTGTTCATGTAGACTGTTGCTGATTCTGTCTTAAAGCTGCATTTTTACCAAGTGAGTTTTTTTATGAATGAATTACAAATCTGTATTGGCATCTGAATTATTTGTATGTTTAACAGAAGAAAACAGCAAATTATTGTTTTAACTTTAGGTTCTTATGATATGGGATATTCTGCTGTTTCCAAGGTTACCATTCTCAGTTTGTACTGCGAGGTTGGTATTAGCTGTTTTTGTGCTTTCTCCTGATTGTTAGCTGATCCTCTGGTATGTATGACTTAATACTATTAACTACTAGTATGTTCATGATATAACTGAATGTGATGTAATTAGATACCCAAAGTATTTTGTTCATATTTTATTTAATTTTATTTAAGTGACACATTACTATTGACACTCTTCCGTCCTTTTTCTTCCCTAACTCCTCTTAACATCTCCTACTCATTTTATCCATCTTTTCCTCCCTTTCCTAACCCCTCTGTGCCCCCGTCCCCATCTACCCATCCTTTCTGTATCCTTCCTCTACCATCCCCTCCTTCTTTCCTTCCTACAGTGATTTTCCATACTCGCCCATTTTTATCATTCCTCTCCCCTCTGTGAATTGGACCCTTTTCTATCCACCCTATGGCCCCTCTCTTCTTCATCATTCTTTCATTTACAAAGGTCATGAATATATTTTGTTTTCTGCTTTACAGTAACAGTACAGACAATGAATGGGACAGCACAGCACACCGCACCACTCTCGCGATTTCCCACAGGGGAATTGTCTAGTTCAAATTAAAATGGTCCATGTGCAGACTTGTTCTATGGTTACCTAAGCAGGCAACTGACAAAATGATGGAAACAACTTTTATCACAGTACAAAGTTGCAAAGCTACAAAACTGCAAAACTAAGTTGGCCACCCCCCAAAAGTCAATATTGCCCTGGATCCCTTATGGACCTGCTCATGGACTGCTGCAGACACCATGGACATGTAGTTGTCCTTATTATACAACTTTCTAGTCCACTTGGTGCAGACCCAACGCAGTTGGTGCCCTTGTACTGTAGTGGCTATTGGTGGGTACACAGAAGACCACACAGAGCCGTGCATACACCCCCTTATGACAAAACTTGCATCACTCACACCCTAGAGGGACTCGATGTGGAAAGTATAAAACTAACTTAACAACTTCACTATCACTAATGTTATTACGGTGAAGGTTCTGCCCTTTGTGTTCACTGAGACTCATTTATTCTGTGATCTAAATTCAGCATGGCTATCAAAATATTTGGTGATGTTTAAATAGAATTAGGATTAGCTAAACGTGATAGGTCAATTAAATATTCAAATACTTGTTACTTTGTTCAAACAGGGAAATCCAAGCTGGTGGAACATCAGTGTTCTTTGTCAGCAAAGATGCTACAGAAATTAAAGTTCTGTGAAAGAACTTTGTGGGAGCAAAAGTACTTTGTGCTTATTTCATGTTATCAAGCATTGCAAAAAGAAAGTTGCAGAGTATCTTCTGACCAAAGAACAAAAGTCTTCAGTCCACTACCATCAATCAGGAATGCAGGAGCTGAAAGAACAATGCCCAGACTAGAAACCTGTGGAATATTTTCTGACCAGCTGGGATGCCCAAAGAGAAATGTGGGCTCATGTCTTCAAAAATGACTTGACCACCATTGGAAATACAAAGAATATGAGGAAATGTTCCAGCTACTGTAACAACTGCTGCACAGCTGGAAGCTGAACACAAAGGTGGTATTACTTGAAATTGACCAAATGTCTGGAACAACCAGCCTGAACAAACAGAATTTACATGCATATTATCAAAGTTTCAAAGGTGAAGTTTATGACCTGAACATGACTTTATGCCTTGGTTCTTCTGACATATATAATCATGTAATAACTTCAAGGCTCTGCACAGGTATGCAATTTATGTGCTCGCAGCCCAAGGTCAAAGTGTGAATATAGTACTTCTTAGCTATGTTCTGCAAAAAAAAAGCAAAAACTAAAAATAGGCAGAACTAATGCAAGGTATTCTTGGTGTTTTTAGAATTAGTGATATACATGTACAGAGACTCTAGTATTAAACCCAAAATTTTAGACGAATGAAGTCAGTACCTCGCCATATCAAAGCATGTTTATCATATAATAGTGAAAGTAAATATAGTAAGTAAAAGTGCAAATATCATAGAGTTCAGTTCAGTTCAGTCATTTTATTATTCCAGATGGGAAACTTGGTACAAAAATGTTTCCTGTACATAAAATATACAAAACACAATGATACAAGTAGAAAATCTCTGTGCTAAATTACATATGCAGATTAAGCAGGGCTATAGCACAGTGAGCAAAGGAGTGTCAACTCCTATTGCACTTGAAAGAACCTGTTGGTCAAAGATAGCCATTGGGGGTGGGGTGGGGGTCTGTGGGACACCTATCACCTTAACAGCCACCTTCACAATATAGCACAGACAGTTTGTTTCCCTGATGTTCAGGTTACCATACCAAACAATCATAGAAAAAGTAAGAACAGATATATACAGTACAACAGTATCTAGCACTTGGGTGTAAATAGCTACAGAACTGGAGATAAGATATACATTTAATGATCCACTGGAGGGGGAATTCAGTTTGACCCAGCAGCACAAGGGAATGTGGTTAACATCAAAGAAAGAAATTTCTATAAATTCCTATACATCAAAACAGTAAGAAAAAATAAAATAAGACAAAGTATGATTTAACGATACAATAAAATAGGCCTTTGTATATATACAATATGTATACGCCTGACAAGCTGTGGCTGTGGCCACTTACTGGTTATAAGTCCTTAAGTCCTGTTTTGCTCACCTGGTCCTATGTGGGTAACACCTGTTAGTTGCAGAATTTTTTTTTTTACTTTAAAGTAAAGCTCAGTCAACAGAAATAAAAATAATAAGACATGTAATCACATCTTTCTGCTAATAGATGACAAGTGGAGGTGGCAAACTACTGAGACAGCAAAGATAACCGTCAGATTACTGGAAAATGTCTAAAGAGAAATTTACAGTAAATTAGCTAAGCAACTTCATATGAACCTTTGGCCATATAACAACACACTGACTGCTCAACACGGGAATTATTGGAATATATAGCACATTAAAGGACTTTGACACTTTGACTTAAACTCTTTTATGATGGTCATGGTGGTTTCCTGATGACTTGGTGATCAGCCTATGATATTTAGTGCTGGTCCACATCAGTAATTTCCCAACTTAACCAGCATCAGGGCTGCTCTGTGGATCTAACACAATGCACAAAGTTCAGACATTAAAAGAGCAGCAGCCAGTCATGACGGGCCTGTGCTTTTTTTTTTTTTTTTTTTTCTCAGCAAAGCTGCAAGCTGATGGGACATTTCTCACAAAGATAACTCTGACTCAGCGTATATAGGCCCACCCCGGACAACAGTAGTCCTACAGTGTTTCATAACATCAGGTCTGAGCTCAGCCGAGCCACACGAACGACCAAGAGCCCGTATCCTCTTCTCTGCAGCCCGGCAGTGATGGCTCTCCTGTCCGTCCTCACGCCTGTGCTGGCGGTGGTTCTCTGCCTGGTGATAGGCTTTACGCTGGTGAAGTCACGGGGGACGGAGACCACCACCTCGACTTCTCCGGCCAAAAGTAAAGCGGCATCAAAATCGGACTTTAGACCGTGGGTGGATCAGGACTTACAGGACGATACGGAAATAACAAGACAGTACGGTAAGAGCTGAGGAGAAACTTTTTTGCTGACTCGACAGGGCTGAAGTTATGAAAGTTAAGAACAAATTATGTGTGGGCCACAACAATCTCAATACAATAAACAGAGCTGGAATAAGGTAAAAACATGGACTTGGCTGTGGAGACTGAAAACGCTTCACCTCTCATCGAAGAGGCCTCTTCAGTTCTCAAGAAGCCTGTCACCAGTAGCCTAAATGCGCGTTCACGATCAAATAGAGAAAATATCAGGAAAAATGAAACGTGCAAGTGTCAGTCTCCGTATCACGTCCACATCGTCCACGGGTCATTTATCATTATTGATTAACCCAGCGGTGAATGATTATGTCCAAACAATTCCTTGAAATCAGTGTGCTGTCTGGTTTTCGCTGTGCGCGTTCCCGCAAAGCCCGTTATTTATTTATTTTTAATCATGCAATTTATTAAAGACCACACAAAATGACATGAACTATTTAGAGAAATATTAGGAGATTTTAAATGGTAAACAATTATTTTCTTTACACGTTTTTACGTGGTCTCAGAAGAGTTGAGTGTTTTTGAAATGGTTTATATTAGACTGTTCCTGCTTTATGAGAGATAGTCATGTTTTTGCCTTTTTTTATGAGTCAATGATTTTTTTTTTTTTACAGATTTGTTTGTGTTTAATCAGATTATTCATTTTAAAAAAAGGCTGGTGATGTAGGAAAATTATAATGGCTGACTCTTGTAGAGGTGCTATGATTAATAGATGAATTGATTAATTGATCGACAGAAAATTAATTGGTAACTACACTGATAAATACCTTTTGTCTGTCATTGTTTTAGATGATGGTGATTGGGTGGACAGTAATGAGGAGGAGAACCTTCCACACGTGCCATACTCGCCACGACGTTACCCTGAGGAGACAATGCTGGAGAGATCCAAGGATTTCTACATTCTAATGAACCAGCGGAGGTCTGTCCGATTCATCAGCCCAGAGCCGGTCCCACGAGAGGTCATTGATAATGTAATCCGCACTGCAGGCACGTGCAAATTGACCACTATTAATCTGCAATAAACTGAGTTAGATGAAGCTATGTAATGTTTTTGCCTTTTGGAGTCTTTTCTGTGTACTGGCCCCTCACCTCTTTTTCCTCTGGGCAGGTACGGCCCCTAGTGGAGCACACACAGAGCCCTGGACGTTTGTTGTGGTGTCAGACAAAGAGACAAAGCACCAGATCAGACTGATAGTTGAGGAGGAGGAGGAGGTGAACTACCGTCAGAGGATGGGGGACAAGTGGGTCCATGATTTGGCCAAATTAAGGTGAGCACCAACACTTACTCCGCACATTCATATCACTACACTTGTGATTTAAGTAGTAACTTTTAAAGCACTGACAACATTCAGTCACCAAGCCATTGTCTAATTTCACACCTCTCCTCTTTCTCACAACTTCCTTTCTCCTGCAGGACGAACTGGATTAAGGAGTACTTGGATGTTGCGCCATACCTGGTCCTCATCTTCAAACAGACCTATGGGATTCTACCAAATGGCAAGAAAAAGACACACTACTACAATGAAATCAGTGTCTCCATATCCTGCGGAATCCTGTTGGCCGCATTACAGGTAAAGTATTAAGTCATACATAGAACTACAGACTAATCCATCACTGTGTTATTGGTCATAAATACAGTTCAGATAAGAGCATGCAAGACATGGGACATGTCTGGAAAAGTGACTGAATATCTTGTTTCTGTCAATTTGTTCATCAGAATGTAGGTCTTGTTACCGTCACATCAACTCCCCTGAACTGTGGCCCTCAGCTCAGGCTGCTCCTCAAACGGCCAGCCAATGAGAAGCTGCTGATGCTGCTTCCTGTGGGTTACCCTGCTTCTGACGCCACCGTACCTGATTTGAAACGCAAGCCTCTAAGAGACATTATGGTGCAAATGTGACAGGATCAATCTGCAGAGAAAATAAAATACAAAAAGCAAAATACTTTTTTCTTCGTCAGCTTTTGTGACAATGCATTTACTTAATATGACTTTAAAATGCATGTATTTTGCTTTGAAACAAAGCAAACAAGCCAAAGCTAGAGTTTAACTATAGCCTTTTTATAGTATAGAAGGAACATAGAGCTGAATGCCATTGCAGCCATGTTCAAGTGCTTAACTCATCAGCGAGACAACCAAAAGTGGTGCCATCAGTATCTTCACAGACTTCATATCTCTGACTGACAAGCATAGAGCTAGATAAAGTCCACCGGTTCAAGCACAGTGCGAAGACATTTAAAAGCCAACCACGCTGCCAAACAAAGTGAAATCTTGATGGTTTTCACCACTGCTGCCAAGAATAAAATACAGCCTGTTTCAGTTGTTTGCCTTGGCATTGCTCAGTGGTTCTCAAACTTTTTCTGGCATGTCCCCCTTTGGAAGCTGAAAAAAGTTCACAACCCCCACCCACAATTTTTTTATCAGTCATTAACAATTATGTGGGGAGCAAATTGTTTTGTGAAATGAAGGTCATGGTAACATCAGCAACATTGTGTGTTTATTCCTACAAAAATCATATTCTAAAGCTCTGCACAACTTCAAATGCGTTATTCTGCACATGGCAGCTGTGTCGCTATATGTTTTCAAAGGGCAACAACACCTTACAGTGAATATATGAGGATGGTTTTCATTGATTTTCTTTATTTCTTCAAACAAAAACTCTAAAGATAATATTGCAAAAACATGACCCAACTCTGACAAAAACACTGCCCTGTCATCTCCTTTCACCTCAAAATTATCGCACTAGGTTCTCATAATATAGTTTTTAATTTGAGCGGGTAATTCTTCACTGAAGTCATCGGGTATGTTTTTGCAGTGGCACCTGCGCCTCGGTCTATCTTCATCTCCACCTCTGGGGGTCAGTAATGCTCGGGGGAAAGCGCTGAATCACCCACCGAAGAAGAAGAAGAAAGGCCACATTGCGCAGGCGTACACCACGTACACCGATGATCAGCGCTGTCTTGGCTGGATGCTAGCTGGCTAGCTAACAGTCTGTCAACTCGCACACATTGGGCTAGAAGGGGGAAGCGCAGCGGTGGAGAAGAAGGGCGACCCAAGCGCCGCTACGAAATGGCCGGACAACAGTTCCAGTACGATGACAGCGGCAATACCTTTTTCTATTTCCTAACGTCCTTCGTCGGACTCATTGTGATCCCAGCCACATATTACCTCTGGCCCCGGGATCAGAATGCTGGTAAGGCCCGATGTCTGGCTCTGTGCTAACTTAGCTAACTAACTAACCTCAGCCACTGCAATGTGAAGTGTTCAGAAAGCATCTTGGCTGGTACAAGCTCACCACTTGGCAGTCTGTTAATCTGGCTAGCTTGCCGCTAGATGCAGAGGCTGTACAACCTAACCTAACGATGCAGCAACTTAATGTTAGCCAATCCACGTCTCTTTCAGTGTTCAGAGCTTAGTACAAATCAGCCAGTGTTAACACAGTTACCCATCCTGCTTTACTAATATCCATCCATCTGTCTTAACTCCACTTACCCAACCAGTATTGCCTACTTAGGTGTGTA
This sequence comes from Toxotes jaculatrix, assembly GCF_017976425.1. NCBI lineage: Eukaryota > Metazoa > Chordata > Actinopteri > Toxotidae > Toxotes > Toxotes jaculatrix. Next base: position 11,153,869 of record NC_054412.1, on the reverse strand, counting down.
AACATGGAGCTAAGTGCTGGCTAGTGCAGCCGAAGCTTCAACACTAAAAGCCAACGTCTTTGTGCCTTTATTGACCTTAACCTGATATATCCTTATCTTTCTACAGCTATCTGTTTGTCAACAACACAGCATATCTAACATGGGTTATGTAACATAAGCGAACAAACTTTACTCAGCTGGTCTACCTGGATTAGCTAAATGACAGCTCACCATAGATTGCCTAAGATGTTGCTAACGTGGCTTCCTTTTCTCAGTTAAGATGTTAATCTTGCAATTTAAGACTGCACATTGCATGGAATGGAGGTTATCCAAGCTAAAATCATGGCATTAATTAAATCTTCATTTGTCCAGGATGTATTATAGTAAAGTAGTACAAATTTCTGTTGTTTCACTGAATGAAGTGAACATATGCCTCTCCCTTCTTGGCTAACATATCTACAATAATAATATTTTCTTAGGAGGAATGTTAGTGTTAACTTTAAGCACCGGCAAATCTCTGAGACATTATCAGTATTGATTGCGACTTGCTTGACAGTACTAATGTGTCAAAAATTTCTTCATGTCCACCCTCTTTGCAGAACAACTGCGTCTGAAGAGCCTGAGGAGGGTACATGGCAGGTGTCTGTGGTACCGGCTCAGGCTGATGAAGTCTCAGCAGAGCATCGTCCCAACACTAAAGTGAGTCCAGTTAATTGGATTTGGATTGGCAGTTTTTGTTGTGAAAGTAACCATGATTCAGGGAGGGTGAATCAAATAAACATGAGTCATGGAGGGCGAATGCTTGTCAACATGCAGCTTGTGGGTGATGAGATGACTTACTAGGCCTCCTTTTCCCAGAAATTCTTCCATAGCACCAGGTAACTCACTTGAAGTTGGCCTGAGAAGCCTTGAGTTGATTAGACTCCTGAATTATTTACTGTTTGTAGTTATTTGTGGAACTATGTTACCGGATTATAACTAATACAAGCGCAGCTTCAGCTGGATTACTCCCATGCAAATGTCTTGACACATGATTGGCCTTGACTTGCTTGGCAGTATAATAACAGGTTTGCTCCTTTCTCCTTGTTGCCAAATTTCACATCACCTCTGTTGTTTGGGTGTTACTCGCCTGACTTTGCTTTGAGAAAGCTCATTTAGCCTCCCATCGCTGGAGCTGTTCCTGATAGCTCACTGCTCCACTCAGTGTGCTTCTCCAGCTGGAAGGAGACGTTGTCACTGTGGTGTGAAGATGAGACATAGGCCACGCTGTTTACAGTGTAGACAGACTGGAGCTTACGTATATTTGCGTGTGTGGAAGTGCTTCTTTTGGGTAATTTTTGGGACAAGTTTGGCTTATGTTGTTTTCATGTGTAAACCTCTCTGTGACGTGTGCTGCTAGTGTAAACGTTGTGTTGCTCTGTTTGACATTTCTCTTAACATGACCCTGTTTTCTCAGTGTTGTTTATTCGTGCTGTGTGTGTGGGTTAATGAAAAGATGGGTGTTCGAGTGCTGTTCGCTGTCGCACTCTGCCTGTCTCCTCTCACTCGTTTGCGTCCTCATCACAGTGTGTCTGTCTGAGCATCTCCTCTTTGTTCTGTCTCTGCCTTCTCATCTTTTTAGCTTTACACTTCCACTTTCCTGTTCTGCCACCAGACCTACATCCTGTTTTTTCCCCCTCAAAATTCATAAATTCTTTATTTGCTTTGTTGCACTTGTGACTGAAACCAGTGGAAGCATCTAATATGCTTTTTCAGTGGCATGAATCAAAATGATTTTCTTTAACATTTCTCTCCAAATTTTAGTATGTGTCACCTCCTTGAAACTGTATCTTAATGATGGTTTTGATTATGGGAATCCATCATGTATTTTTCTGGTTGAGCTACTCAGACAACTCTGAGGCTAGTGAGCAGTTGTCAAGGCAACAGATGCTGCAGAGCAGGCCATAGGGTTTTGCCATTGTCATGGAAACAAGTTCAACTTCCGTGCATAAATACTAAACAACAATAATGTGAGAACATGTCCTATCTCTTCTGGTCGTACGCAGTAAATTAAGATGAGCTTTCTTTAATGTTTGAATTTGCAAAAAAAATAAAGTTATAACCTCATTTTTGTAGCTTTAAAAGGCAGAAAGCTAGTGTACACTGCAGGATTGGTTGTGCAGAATATCTTAAAAGTTATAATGAGAAAGTGAGAAAGTGCCTCGTGCCTGATGTTGTCTCCAGAGAGTACAGACGTTTGTGTGAACAACTTTTGTTTGTGTGTTGCAATTTTCAGGAAAGCAGCCTTGTTGTTTGGGTGGGCTGTGTTCCTGCTGCTAGCCTACAAGGTGTCCAAGCTGGACAGAGAGTACCAGGAGTACAATCCTTATGAAGTCCTCAACTTGGACCAGGTAAACACACATAAAACATGAACTCAGCTGTATTCTACAAAACAACTGAAGTCCCGAAAGTTTATTTATTTTTATCTTGAGATTAAAAAAAAATTCCTCTGGACTTTGGTGACTATAAAAAAGTTGAACTTGATTGTATCTGTTATGTATGGTGTGGTTTTAGAGTTGCTATAATTATATTTCTGTCTTCAGGGTGCATCTCTGTCAGAAATCAAGAAGCAGTACCGTGTACTGTCGCTCAAGTACCACCCTGACAAAGGTGGTGATGAGGCCACATTCATGAGAATTGCCAAAGCCTATGCTGCGTAAGTGTCATCTAGCTCTTGACTTCATAATCCAGACAGCAGAACTGCATCTGTAATCAATAATGAAAGTAATCACCGGCTGCAGCCCAGCATTTAGTCTCAACTGATTAATTTACTTTTGTCTTCTTGTTTTTTTTTTTTTTTTTTTTTTATTCCACAGTCTGACCAATGAACAGTCGAGACAGAACTGGGAAATGTACGGTAACCCAGATGGTCCAGGAGGTAAGATAAGATGCTCTCAATCCCACAGTAGGCTTTTGCATTTTTATGTGTTGACACACCATCTGTGCTTGATGCTGGCGAGTCAGCCTCTTGTAGCCATGCATGTGTAAAACAGTGGAAGATGCCCTGACACACAGCAGCCCATTCATTCCAATGAGAGCTGACACCAAGTACCTATCATCAAAAAGCGTCTCCCACTTTTGTACACACTTTTATCAAACCAAAAATAATGTTTCTGTACAGACTTTGTTGGCTTCTGAGAATAGATTATGTGGTTGTTTAGATTAGAAGAGTAATCGTTGAACATTGTCAAGAATTTTTCACAGTTTTAAAACTGTGAGTTTTAAGGATGTTACTTTTAATGAATATAAATGGGGAATTTTCCATTTTGGTTCATTGCCTCTTATGTCTCCCTCTCTAGCTACGAGCTTTGGTATTGCCCTGCCTGCCTGGATTGTTGACCAGAAGAACTCAATGCTGGTATATATTCATTGATTGCGTTAATGTAGATTTATGTGATAAACTTTCCCTGATTTGCTTGCGTGTTTTGTATTTAACTAGCAGAGAGCCAATGCTATCAATAACCCAAAGACCCTAATGTTATCCAAGATCACTATACATACTGATGCATGTCTTATTTAAACTGTGATTTGGTCTGATGGTTATTGTTTACCATTGCAGGTGCTGTTGGTGTATGGACTAGCATTCATGGTCATCCTTCCTGTTGTTGTGGTAAGTCATGAGCGTTTTCTAAAGCCAGTTTCGGTCCAATAGAATGTATCCAATAGGTGCCTTTACTTCCTCTTATTCCCTGGGTGTCTCACTTTTATTTCTTCTGTCCCGCGTGTTTTTCCCTATCTACCTTAGGGCACATGGTGGTACCGTTCCATCCGCTACAGTGGAGACCAGATCCTCATCAACACTACCCAGCTTTTCATGCATTTCATGTACAAGACGCCAAACATGAACATGAAGCGTGAGTTTCCTCTTCACACTATTCTGTGGACATTTTCACAAAGAAAATAGTCCCCTTTAGATATGATATCATTTTTATGTCTTATGATTTGTGGAAACAATACACATGACATATTTATGACTCCTATCTTTTTTGGTCAGTTCTTATTTTTAACTACCGCTACATGTGACCTCCAGGGTTGGCCATGGTGTTGACGGCAGCGTTCGAGTTTGACCCTCGCAGCAATAAAGAAGCCACCATACGACCAACAGACAACATCGAAGTGCCACAGGTAACAACAAATATCAACACAATGTGTTTTGACTTGTGGGTCTGCATCTGTGTGTGTGGAAGAGATGGACTGTCCAGAATTCAAAGGGAAATACTTTGAAGAAGTTCAGATTAACCTTAAGTGTGTCTCATAAACAACCTGTCCTGTGTCTCTTGCAGTTAATCCGTGAATTAGGAAACATCAACGTGAAGAAGAAGGAGCCTCCATTCTGTTATCCTTACAGCTTAAAAGCCAGGGTCTTAGTGCTTGCTCACCTCGCACGTATGGACGTATCAGAGGAGTTAGAGGAAGGTAGGACACTGAAAACCTGAAATATTTGCCATTTGTACTTGTCTAAAGAATTGGTACTAGCCGATCAGATATTATATTTTCTGTAAAACAGAAACTGCCAGGAACTGGTTCTTTAGATTTCCAAAAATGGGAAATAAAACAGCTGCACAAGCTTTTTTGGAGTAAAAATGCAAAGTCACAACATCATCATTCACTGGGAATACACAACCCTACCCTGTTTGTATGTTTACACGCCTACGCAGAGGTAATGAGCATATTCAACTATCACAAGCTCTCAGGAGTAGTTTAGTTTTGCTGTTAAATGTCTGTAAAAAACACACTGGAGAAGGTCGACTGAGAGCTGGTGCTTTCATTATATAGGCAGAATCTTGCTTGAAAAGTTGTTGCAGACCCAGGTCATGGACGGGCAGGCCTTTTTGCTTATAATTCCACAATAATCCAAAACGATTTGTGTAACAGTGCTATCTTTGCAATGATTTCAAACATGATACATGATTGTGCAGGTCAGAAACATGTTGCTTAGAACATGGTATGCATGTATGTTTCTGTTCCCAGATCAGAGGTTTGTGGTGAGGAAGAGTCCAGCTCTCCTGCAGGAGATGATCAACGTGGGCTGTCAGCTCACCATGATGGCCAACAGCAGAGGAGGTGCACACACACACACATAGCTATATGTATATATGTATATGTACAAGAGTTATTACTGTTTACAAGATTGTCACAAGCTTGAACCCACACAGGAGCTTTCTCATTACGTTTGTATTAGTTTTCATGAATGCTAATATGTGCACACTACCGTGCCTCTGTCCAGGTTTCCATGCTCCTCGACTGGTTACCATAGAGAATTGTATGAAACTGACCCAGATGATAGTGCAGGGCCTACAGGAGTCTAAGTCACCACTTCTGCAGCTGCCCCACTTTGAGGAGGAGCACCTCCGCTACTGCATCTCCAAGAAGGTACCTGCTGTGCGTCTGTATATTCACACACGCATTTGACTTGAGAAATTCAAAGTAACTACATCACACCTCCTTTCCTCTTTAGTATAAAGTTCGGACCCTTCAGGACCTGGTGAGTCTCAAGGACTCCGACAGACGCAGCATGTTGCGCTTCTTGGGGGAGGAGAAGTACGACGAGGTCATGGCTGTGCTGGGCAGTTTCCCTCACATCACTATGGATACCAAACTGCAGGGTCAGTCTGAAAAATACACACAAACAGGCACAGTTTGGCCATCTTTGGCTTGAAGCACTTCCACAAGCAGTCAGTGAAATGGTTGCACATGTTATGGTACTTGAAGGTCGGCTGTTTGCTGCTACCTATTGACTATAGAGTATATTGAAGACAGTGGAAAGAGATAGAAAAATGGTTGTCTTGGTCTTTCAAGCAATGTTTTAGTACTAACTGATCAAAAACTGCTGAAATTGTGATGGAGTTTAATCACAAACCTGATTTAAGGTACAATTTTAATTCCTTTCCTAATGTCAGACAAACCAGTGGAAGCAACCATGAACTTAGCATAGCTTTGTTAAATTGCTGATATGTTACATTTTTAGATTTTGTACTTGACTATGTTGTGATGTTTAAAAGTTCCATTTATTCTCTCTCTACAGTCCTTGATGATGAAGACAGCAATAACATCACAGCGGGCTCTATTGTTACAGTAACTGTCACATTGACCAGAAAGAGAATGGCGGTAAGAAATTATTTCATTAGGTTAAACACTGACATAATTTCATAATAGTGCGTTACCAGAAAGCAGCCTTGTGTGAGTCAAATTGATTTCTGATGTTGCTGCCTTGTTCGTGCATTTCCTTGAATGACCACTAGAGTGCACTGTTTACTGTATGCATTGCTGAAAAGCATGAATTCACTGCATCTGTGAAATGTGTGTGCAGGACATGTTTGAAAAAGAGCAGGAGTCAACGCCATGTCCAGGAGAGGAGGCTGCCACTACTGAGGAAGCAGTAAGGATAACACACACACACACACAGAGCACATGTCAACTCAGACTTATTTAGAAGTTTGGATCTGATTAAGTCATGATTAAAATTTTAATGGTTCAAGAAAACTTGCAGTGCTCACCTATCCTTTTTTTTGTGTGTATATTTGTGTGTAAAGCAAGGAGATTCAAGTAAAGCCAAAACCAAAGTGTGGCAGAACAAGAGTAAAGGGACTAAGAAGACAGCCAAGTCCAAGAAGAAAAAATTAACCAAGAAGAAGGCCACTCCTGTGCCCGCCAAAACCAAGCAGGCCAATGGCAACGTGGCAGGAAATGTACGTGTCCAGCCACTGCTGACTTTGATTAATTGTCATATAATAAACTAACGTCAACCCATAAATTCTTGATATCAATGTTGATTTCGCAGGATGTCGTAGCAGCAACAGCAGCAGCAACAGCAAAGGAGGAAGAGGACGAGGCCTCAGACAAGGGCAGCGAGTCAGACGAGGGCGAAGCTAACAAGGATTCTCCCAGCGAGAGAGACGAAGACAGCGACAAGCAAAGCGACACAGAGGTGGATGAGATAGCTGGCGACGATGAGGAGGTCAGGGAACTTTTATGTAGTTACATATGTTTGTGTCAGACTTATAACGATGTATCATGTTGTGAGGCCACGATATTCATTCTCTTGATGTGCTGTGATAAAAAGAGCCAGCAGCACAATTATTACTCCTCCAAAATGCATCATTCACATATTCAAAGTTTTATGAATGCAAAGGAAACGCTGGCTGCATCCTCCACTGTCCACATGTCTTCGACAGGAGTGGGAGGCATTGCAGCAAAGCATCCAGCGGCGAGAGCGGGCCCTGCTCGAGACCAAGTCGAAGGTGACGCACCCCGTCTACAGCCTCTACTTCCCAGAGGAGAAGCAGGAGTGGTGGTGGCTCTACATCGCCGACCGCAGAGATCAGACCCTCGTCTCCATGCCCTACCACGTCTGCACACTAAAAGACACAGAAGAGGTGAGTGTGTGAGTGTGTGTGTGTGCTCTCATGGGCAAATGGATACACAAAAAAGTAGCTCACAGGAGGTGAGCACGTGCCTGCACAGTATGACTTTTTATTAGTTTTTCATAATACAAACGTCCATGAAAATAAGAAAAATCCCCATTATATTTTCTGAGTGCCTGAGGTGACATCTTCACATTACTAGTGTTGTCCAACCAACAGACTAAAACCGAAATATATTAAATTTACAGTGATATTAAACTGACAAAAAGCAGAAAATCCTCACATTTGAGAAGCAGGAACCAAATACTCCTCGATAAATCGCTTAAACTATATTGAAATACGTTGAGGGTGGCTTATGCTGTAATCCTAGAGGAGTAGAAAGGTCTTAATAAGTTAAGGTGTGTATATTCACATCTCTTTTTTCCTGTGCACCGTAGCCCCTCACACATCTTGTTGCTAAGCAACCTTTTACACTTGTGTCATTATTTCCTCAGAGGTGTGTGTGTGTGTGTGTGTGTATATATGTGTGTGTGTGTTTATTTTGCACAATTCGCACCTCTGATCCCACTGTTCTCCAGCAGCAATAAGGATTGACGGCAAGGTAAAGGCCTAATGAGGTCTGTGTAAGTCTGCATGACCAGCTGTCCCCACTCTGAAGCAGTGTAATAGCAAGAGGTGACCCACCCATGCATAACAGTTCGCTGTCTAGCAATCAATTACTCCGACACTTCAACAATTCCTTCTGTTTGTGTTGCGAGACCCCTCGTACGCTGTGCGTTTGACAGACGTGTTTTTCGGGGAGGGCAGAAGAGCTGCTTTCATCAACGAGGCAGGGCAGTAAATTGCAGCTGTGTTCACAGCTCATTCTCCGCTCACACGCTGAATAATAATTAGCCTCAATGTGCTGATAATTAGATGTTTGCCATATGTAATTGTACGACATAGTAATCACAGCTTGGGGTAATGCTGGTCTAATATTTACAGTTGGACCCCGTCATCATGTGGTGGGTCATTTGTGATTACCTACCGCACTGCGTCCCTCTGCAGCTTGATGATTATGCGTCATCAGTAACAGTGGGTCCTCTTTTAAAGTTTGTGATATTCGGCAGTGTTAGCGTGTGTGTCCTTTACAGGTTGGCCTCCTCCTGGTTAGTGTTGCTGTTTTTGATGAATAAAAGAAGGAGAACCTTGTTTCTATACTTGGTTTCAATTTTATTTAGACATCAACAGTAACAGTTCCACATGCAATCATGCCCTCAGTCACCCAGCTACAGTACATGACTGCACTTTGAGTGATATTACAATTAGATGTGTGTGTGTGTGTGTGTGTATATTTGTGTGTTTTGTTTACCAGGTGGAGCTGAAGTTTCCAGCACCCTCCAAAACGGGCAATTACCAATATTCTGTCATCCTCCGCTCTGATTCCTACCTGGGACTGGACCAGATTAAACCACTCAAGGTGACAAGAAAGCTGTGTGTGTGTGTTTGCTTGCTCATCTGTCTTTGTGAGGACCAATTTTAGCATAGACTTTATGGAGTGAGGACATTTTGGTCGGTCCTCACAACTTTAAAGGGCTGTTTGAGGGGTTGGTTTTAGGGTTCAGGTTAAAATTGGGTTTTGGTTTGGCATTCAGTTTGGACGGTTAAGGTTAGGGTAAGGGGCTAGGGAATGCATTATCTCGATGAGTGTCCTCACAAAGATATAAGTGTGTGTGTTTGATTTCATGGGTAATTTGATGAGGCATTTCTTTAGCCAGTGTAAATTGTCCTGGATAAACTGGTTCTTTTCCTGCCAAAGCAGCTGAGACAACAGATCTAACAGCCACAGCCAAAATGTACCAGAAGCTCGCTGAACAATGGTGTTAATTGCTGCCGAGGTGTTGGGTATAAGGGTAACTGTAACAAGCCAAACTAGAGAATGAATTGTATGGCTTTTTTTTTTTCTAGCACCTGCAAGACATTTAGCTAGAGTGCACTTGAAGTGTGATGTTGCAGTTGCTGGTCAAGAACCAGTCAGTTTTGGGAGCTAATCAGAAATTATCTTAAAATACTGTATCTTTAATGTTACTTTTAAAAACATCTAAGCTTTTATGCATAATTTTAGTACTTAAAATCTGATTTTGAACGTTTTAGTTGTCGAAGCATGTTTTCTTTTTTAGCTCTTAAGTAAAAATATTGCAATACCCCCCTTACAGTAAACATATACTCCAATATCAAACAGAAAAATATAATACAAATAATCTAAAAATAGAAGAACATAAAGGCATCTTAATATTTGCAGATATGTACATTAGGTTTGTGGTTTGATGGTTTAAAAATGAAGTATTCCAGTCAGAGGTCTGTAAACTATGCTAGGTCAATGCCTTAAACTTTGTACGTCCCTTGTGTTTTCCTAGTTGGAGGTCCACGAGGCCAAGGCCATGCTGGACAACCACCCACAGTGGGACATCCCAGATACGGAGGAGGAGGATGAGGAACAGGAGGACAGCGACGGCATCGAGGAGAGTGAAGACGATGACGAGGACAACGACTGAATGCGGATAGACACACACACACAAACACACACACACACACACACACTCAGCCTTCTCCCATGGACTAGCCACCGACCCACTCCTGACCCCACGACAGCACTCGAACAAGGAGCAGCAACTCCTTGCCCACAACACACACACACACTGAATCATTGGGGACAATTTATACATACAGAGCCCTCCTCCTCCTTCTTGTCCATTTTACCCTGATGACATGGACTGTGACCCCACCCCCTCCATTTCCCCCTTTTCTACAGAGACTTGTTCCTTCAATTTCCTTTGCTGGCGGAAGAGAATTCTGTGAATACTTAACCAGGCCCGTGTGTGCGAGTGGCTGCGCATGTGAGGGTGTGTGTGAGTGTGTGTGCTGTGTGTTTGTAACCTTGTATGTGTTTGTACAGGTATGAGAGATTGACACACTGTGGACTGGAGGACCTATAATCTGGGCTCTTTTCTCGAGGGGGAGAGGGGATGTATAACAGCTAATTCCGTTTGCAAAATTAACAAAATCACATGAACTCCGCTCTCGTTCCTAATTTTTTAAAATCACTCAGCACAGATGTTTTCCTCACCAATGATACTTTCTATTGTACACTTAAACTGCAGAAGTGTGAGCTTTAGCCCTGTTTGTTGGGGATCGCAATCAAGTCAACCATTGGGACGTTTGCTCCTTCTTTCAACTCACAGGGGCACAGTTAAGTCTCATCAGTTTTTTTTTGTTTTTTGTTTTTGTTTTTTGTTTTAATTTTTCCGCTGTCACACCAGCCAGTCGCTTGTATGTACTTGTACTTTCTGTGTGTTGAAGGGGATGTCTACAGATAGATACCGATCTCCGGTCGGTTCTGTTAATGATGCCTATTCTGTCCCTGTGATCCACATCAAATTGTATTTTTCTGAAAGAGACAACTGTTGGTTGAAAGCAGATGGTTCTTGAAATGAATATGACCTCAAGTGTAATGGGGGGAAAATGACAAAACTTGCAGTGTTAAGATTTCTTTCTTCTTCTTCATATACTACATAAAAGTTGTGAGTTTTCAGTCTTTTTAAGGGGCTCAGATACTGATATATAATTATAGATATATACATACTTGTGGCTTTTCAGAGAAGTGACTTACTTTCTCTTCATCTTTTTTCTTTTTTTTTTTGTACAATTGTAGCACATTCCAGTGTATACTCATTGTCCAAAAAGGCCTTATGAATACAACTGAAATACCACAACATACAAGTCTTTGGGTGCTATGCACCAGTGATTCTTGGGAGAGCAGGAAAAAAAAAACATTTAGTTTTTTTGTGTTTGTAAAAAATCAACTGTGTTTTTCCTTTGTTTCAATTTAGAATTAGTCTCACCTTAGTAACCTATTGCTCCCCAGTCTTGGGATACATATCACTGATCTTGCCATGGTAAAGCCTCCAATAAGTACAGTTTTGTCTGCTGAAAGTGGGTTAGCAGTCAAGCGTGGCATGTGACTGGGCCTGTGTTAAAGGGACTGGAGTCTGAGGTCCTTGACACACATGGCACTCGTGATCCGAAAAGTATCTCGAACAAAAATATGTTGAAAGTAACTTGTAGTATAAGACTAAGCATATTCTGTCCAGCACCTTTTGTCTTTAGTCATTAAAGCAGAACACAGTTTTGCAATTACTGCCATTTCAGATGGATTTTTTCTTTTTTTTTCCTCCAACAAATCTCCTGGAAGATTTGATTTTGTTGTGTTTTTTTTTTTTTTTTTTTTTGTAGTTTTTCTGTCTGAATAATACAAAGCAGTTCTGACTAATCGAGAGAATCCCCTTTCATTTAAATGTAGTTTTTTGTTTTTGTCTCAGTTAAACTGTAGTTATTACAAATGTTAACCCATAGGCCTTTGTCTTGTTCCCTTTCATTCTAACCTTTGTTTTTACATCTGTTCGACTCATGAGTGGGGAAAAAAAAAGGAAAATCAGAGCTTCCTTGAATTGCTCTGTGGGCTCTCACCGTATGTTGACGACTCGACAGTTCAGTTTTTAAAACTTATAACAAATCTTTCACCAAGAATATCCACACAACAGTTGAGTGTTTCTGTTATGGTATATTCTAGTGTCATGTTAGTGTGGGAGAGATAAAGGTTTGAATATCTGTGGGCAGGCTCTCCCAACACCACATACACTCACTCACTCACTCACACAAACAAACAAACTGACATGCGCGCACTGTACCCTCCTGTAATTGCGTTCAAAGCAGGTGTATGCTAACAGGTAATATTGTACTCTGAGTATTTATCGCTCTGCAATAGAATGTAGCATCAGTGATTTACGCTGTGTGGAAAAAAAAAAAAAACTGCAGTGAGGTTAAATACGACACCATCTCTCCCATAACAGACCTCGTCCGGGCGACTGGCCGACACGCCGTCTCAGTTTGGACAAACTACCCAATGACTATCTGCCACTTTTGTTTACAAAGGAACTGTCATTGTAAATGGAAAAAATATATTATTTGTATTTAAAATCATTTCAAATAAAACTTTTAAATGAGATTGTTTAATTTTTCCCCATGTGCTGTAGGGGGCTGATTACAGACAGGTATTTGATATTTTAATATTACTATGAATGTTTAAAAAAAAAAAAAAAAAGGCTGTGAGATATGAGAGAGGACGTGTCTTGATGTTTTTTTGTATTCATAAAGTTGTATCTGTGTTAAAAGCAGTTGTTTGTAAATATGAAACCCCATTTACTTTGAAGGCCTGACATATTCATTGCAATAATATCAGTTTGACTTCATATTTAAAACTGATTTGTTGTCACTTCTAAACTGAACAGTTGTGCAGCTGATGTCCAGATGCTGATACACAACAGCAAAGCTATGGCTCAGAAAGAGACAGCTTAAATGTATGTGCCTTCTTTTTTAGAAATTTTTCTTTGCCAATTGCTCCTTCATTGTTACCTAATCTTCTGGCTAAGTCTCCTGTGTGTCAAAATCTGGTTTGTTTGAGTTGTTCTACTTTAACACTCACATGGTGTATATTCCACTGGAGGTCAACAGAGTCTCAGTGGTAACTGCCATATAGTTTCCTGAGCCATAGATTGTATCTGAACAGGTGTGGGAATTCACAAATTTAGGGTATGTTCCTCAGGGTAACATGATGATAAAACAAATATGATACCTATACCTTTCCAAAAATAGGCTGATGTCTGTACTTTTTAGGCTGATGGACACAGAAAAGGGAAATTAGTATATCTGTGTTAGTATTAATGCAAAGGTACAAATGCAAACGTGAATAAACAGGAGGCACGCAATAAATGTTAATGGGTATATAGAGAGTATTACACGGAATTTCGTTATTTTAGCTTGGTTCAGCTCAGACGCCCACACCTAGTCTATCGATGACTGTTTATGTGTTATCAAAAGGGGGTTGAACCTCTTCAGTTTGAGTGCTCCTGTTTTATTTACCGTGCCATCTCAACACCCCCCCAACTCGGTAGACTAAACCAGTGCAGGTAAATGAGAGGCAGCTTAATAGCTACATAGGAAAATTATCCACCATTTACGATTATTTCACACATTTCTTTTCTCTCTCTCTCCCCTCAAACTTGCGCCCTTGAGGACGTTACAACTCCTGCCCAAAATCTCCGGACACCGCTGGGAAGGAGAATCTGCGGCTTCGTTTCCCGCCTCGCGCGGTTCTCCAGACCAGCCCGCGCGGCACTCGCCCGCTACCGTGCCGCATCTGCAGGGGTGGACCCCGGACGGATCCAGGCCCAGAGTCCCCCCACCCACTCAACCACCCACGGTGTTTCCGCTACATTCACCGGCTCACGGTCTCTTCGAAAGCAGCCCGCTGTGGACGAATGGATTCTCGCCGCTGAATCAACACCACCGACGTAGGTAAAGACACGAACTTAGAGGCATTCCCTTATCTCCCTTATTATCCCTTATTACATGTCAATGATTATAATTAATTGTAGGCTATTAATATACTACAGTGTTGTACTTGCATAACCTACATCAAGGTCACAAACTCCCTTCAGTCTCTATACAAGTCTGTTGAATAGATGCCATATGCTGTTTGTTAATGTCACTGCATGTTTCTAAGCACTAAATATTCTATATAGGAGCATAAAGGACTTAGGTCTTAAATTTTTAAAATGTATTTTATCTCCTTGTGATATTGCAAGAGTGTCTTTTTCACTATCATGGTAGAGCTTTAATTAATTATTTAGACCAAAGTCAGTATTTTCTTATGACACCAGAAAAGTTGCTTGCAGTGGGCAGCAGGCTCTTCATATCTTCTTATTTGCATAAAGAATGCAGACAAGTGCAAACTGTGTTTTTTAAGATAGTAACAGAGAGAACCCTTAGGGGAAAGGTGCACCCAAGGGAGTTGGACCTCTCTGTGGGTCTATTTCTAGTCTGTCTGTCTGTCTTAACTAGATATAAAACACAACAGTAATATCTCTTCTTTTCTCTTCCATGGGCCTAAGTTTATGCTATAAATTTGAATATTCTGGCAGTTAAGAGTTGACTCTCAAAAAACTGGAGATAATTTGCTTGAGTGAACAATGCAAGCATGGAGTGATGCTAGTGGTGTGTATCTGTGCGCGTGTGTTGCTGCAATAGCCGAGGAATACCTGGAAAGCATGCAAATAGCCAAGAACACAACAAACAGCTATCATTCTGCTTTCATTATCAGCGGGAACATCTTGGTCTTTGACTTTGGGCTTGAAGCCAGGGCAGTGGAGGTCAGTGGATTCAAATTAACCTTACAGAAAACATCTCCTTTTTATTTGCTTTTATCAAAATATTTTACTCTGGAATCAAAAATGCTGCATGGCAATGCAGATACTAGAGCTAAAACCAAGGCCTGAGACCACTGTTCATAGCAGGGCAGAGTTTGTAACCCGCTGTGAGCTGTCTTTTTAGCCACTGTCATCACGGGATGGTTCAGACGGTGCTGCACATGACTGCAGTATTGGTGAAGGTAACTAATTACAGGTGTAAAGCCAGAAAGTCTAACTAAGTAAATGTAAATCTATTTACTCTGCTGCTTAATTTTAATGAAATAGTGTACTGGAAAGACATGACATATAGAGTCGCCTACAGCTGCTGTTACGGTACAACCACAAGGACATTCCACAGTTTGTTTCTAGCCTCTTTCCCCTTGTAAGGCAATGTTTTCTTTCTAATAAAGAAAAGATTGCAAAGGGAAATGGTTACAGGGTGGCACATTATTGGTCCTTTCACAATGACTGCATAAAATGAAGTGATGAGGCTTTTACACCAAACACACGAATACGGCATTGTGCAGGCAAAGGTCAGCGTTCACAATGAGAAAGCTGCTACATCTCTCCAAAACAAGTACTCAGTTGAAAGCTGAAATGAAAAATTTAAAGCAGGTTTTGTGCCTGACAAATTGTACTTTGGCCCCAAGATATGCTCTATGAAGGGTTTCTAAAGGCACACAAGGATGGATCTTTTGATTTTGGGAGAAAGGAAAAATGATAAGTTAACCAAAAACCAAAATTAGTCAGCAACAGTATTAATTTTGATAATCATTTAAGGCATGTTTTTAAAAGAAAATGCTCAAAATTTCCTATTTCCAGCTTTTAAAATGTAAATTTTCCTCTGATTGTTTTAGTCCTCTGAGACTGTAAGTAGAAAATATTTTGCTGTGGGAAATTGCATTGGGCATTTTGTACCCTTTTCACACATGTTCACAGACCAAACTAAGTGATTATGCATCCATTCATTCATCCCTAAATCCAGTAATTATATAACTGTACACTGATTAAACCAGGACTTCTTGGCAAAAGACTTGCATGCCAATACTTTGTGTATACAATGTTTGGAAATGTGGTCCACGTTCTGATTTAAATGAAGCTCATAGCAGCCTGCAGACAAATGATAAAGCTGTGCCTTTGATATTAAGGCCGGAGAGCACCTTTATTTATTTATTCCCATCTATCACGATTATTTACAATATATGTTTTTGGTGTGAAAGCCCAGTAAATGTAGTCTTCTCACCGTTAAATATATGTAAGTTATGTTATGTGTACTTCATTGTGGTGACGTGAATTTGCAGAACAAACGTCATATGAGTAGAGACAGTGTTATGCCTGTAAAGAACATGCAGAATGCACACCCTTCAAGGCGAAAACGAAAGTCATAAACCTGAGTTTCTTTCAAGTCTCTCAGGTGCTTTCTCTATCACTTCTTGTATCTGCCACAGCTTATGGGAATGAATAGCAGCTGTGTGTGTGCGTGTCTGTGTGTGTCTGTGCATGTTTGATTTTGTTAAAGAAATCTCTCCAGCAGTTACACTCCTGCACTCCTGGCAGGGCTCCAAGCCACAAGTGTTTTGGTAAAGTGGCAAGATAAAGTCATTTTCTGCTCTCATGGGACCCAGAGCCTTTAGATAGAAACAGAAGCATTCCCCCTGTGTGTGTGTGTCTGTGTCTGTGTCTGTGAATGTGTGTGTGTTGGATGGATTGCACTCTGTTTCATCAATTCTAACTTTTATCATTCATTCTGGTTGTTTCATGGTGCTTCAGATAGCTGCTGTGTGTGTGTGTGTGTTTGTGAGAGGAACCATTTTCTTTCATGTTTTTTTTTTTCAGGATCACTGTTTGATGTTTCTTATTTTTTTGGTAAACGTGAAATATTGGGGTTGAGGGCCGATTTTTTCATCTCCAGTCTGATCGAAACTGACAGTTCAGCACTGAGAAGAGTTTTATCCCCTCTTTACTCCTTTTTCTTATTGTCAACTTTTTTCCCCTGTCTTCTTTTCTTATATCTCTTTGACTTTTTATTAATTTACACATTTTTTTGACCATAAAAAAAAAAAAGCACTGGAGTGAATTTTTTTCCTGTGTGTATTTTGTTAATTCTAAGAAAGATAGTTCCTGAAATATTCAAATGTATTAAATCTGCATCTCATTCAAACAGAACATAATTTGAATATCCCCCCCTTGTCATTTTCTGTCACCATTTCCTTGTCATTTATTTTTATCTACCTATCTCAACCATAAGTCCAACTTCACAGTGTTGCTTTAGTATGGCTGTAGACTCTTGTTATCATTGATTTACACTGACATTAATATAATAGTAAAACACCTTCCAAGGCATAAAGATACCGTATAGGATATTGGTAAAATGTTTGAACAAACAAGTAAAGCCAATGATTTTGCAAAAACTATAGATTAAAAATAGTTGATTCTTTTTGTTGATGCAGCTTTTCATATATTTAGCTGAAGGAAACTACCCCACTCTCTAACCTCTCCTCACTGTTGCATTGCTTGAGGAAGACCAAGATTAATTACAGTGTGTTTATTTAGGAAACACGGTCGCTTCATTGTTTGCGGTTAAGTTTTAAATAAATGAATTTTTGGCAGAAGAGTAATTATGTTTTATGGGACTATCCTTCCCTCCTTGTCAAATAGTATTTACTGATAATCCATAAAGCTTTGGAATGAAGAAGTCTTTGTATAAACCATAGACTGCTTTTAATTAATATCATTTTTGTGAGGAGACAGAATGCTTCAGAGCTTGTGCTTAATCTCTAATGGTGGAACCCAAAATGTAACCGTCAAGTAGGCAAAATGAGCTATAAAATTGCAAGCATTATTCACCCTAAGCCTGAAGATGGTAAATAAAGCCCTGGGTAAACTCTCAACAGTAATTATTACAGAAATAACAATCACCAAACAGAAAATAAGATCAGCTTGCAGAGCAGGGTAACAGGGTGATAATGTGAACATTTCTGTCAGCTCTAACAAGTTTCACAGCTTCCTTCTTTCTCGTCTTCACTCTCCTTTGTTCCATCCAGTATAGTGGAGATTTATATGAAGCTTAGTTAGTGAAAGTTAATCAGTAAATCCAGCGCCCTGGAGACCAAATTGCATTCACTTTACAGCACAATAGACACATTGTCCCCAATACTTTTATCATTAGTAATGCCATATTCTCCCATTAGCCTCCAGTTTATTTCTTTGACCTCTGAACACGCGGTGGTATAATTACACAATCCCCTCCCCCAGCTTCTTTTTGTCTTTTAATGCTCCTTCTACTCTCCCCATCTTTTTTCTATCTTTCTTTCTCCCTTTTTGCCTGTCTGCCTGCTTTCTACCATTGTCACATTCATTTTACCTTTGAAAGATCTGAAATTAATTTCTAAAAGATGTGATTAATGTTGAGAAATGGAGTACTTTGTTATGAGTGAAGGGTGATTTATAGAATTCAAATTCATTAGCAAATGTGCATACACTTACTTTTGACAGCAGGCCTATAGACCTGTGCAGCATGCTTTTTTACACATATATGATTTGATGTACAGTATATGGCTGTTGTTGAGCATTTTCTCTCTTATTCTCCAGTGTGATGTATGTAACCCTACGCTAGCAGGGTGCGAGGGCATGAGACTGCGAGGAGGGCGGGACTTCAACCTTGACTCCCAAGTGGAACTGACCCCTTCTCCGCCGCCTGTTGCCTGGTTACCCGGCGTCCTCAGCAAGGGTGTCCGTCTTCGTCTGCGTCTGGATCGACGTGACAACCGGGGACGAGGCTGTTGGCACCTGGTTGACTTGGAGGCGGAGTCAGAGCCAGCTGGGCGAGGACTGAGAAGCCAGGCACCTGACACCTGTGCACAAAGTAAGAAGTGATTCTAAAAAGTGAATCTCAGCGCTTTATTTTGAAGGCAGTTTGGCAATACACTTTTTTATATCTTGTATGTAGTTTGTTGTAAGTTTGGTGCAAATGGGTTCAGTACTTTTTTGTAATCCTGCTGGAAAATTAACAAATCAGCAAGCAAACAAACCAACAAACATGGGTGAAAACAACCTCTTAGGCAGAGGTAACTACAGCTGTCACATAAATGTAGTGGAGTATAAAGCATAAAGCAGCAGATAATGGAAATACTAAAGTGAATTACCTTTTACTCAAAATTGAAAACTGAAGCACAGTACTTGAATAAATGTACCACCACAGTTTAACATCATTAAGACTACTTAAAAAGCCTAATTTCAAACATGTGCAGCCTATTTAAACATGTAGATGTGTGTGAGTGTCTGCAGAGGAGGCCATTTAAGTGTTCTTGGATGCCATTTTTCAAATTTCCCCATTTTCTCCCTCTGACAGAAGCTGATGAAAAGAGCAATACTCTTCACCTTCCCTTTCTTCTGGAGAGTGTTGTGTTATGAAGGGTCTCAGTGGAGATAAGGAGGGGCAGATTGTGTGTGTGTGTGTGTGTGTGTGTGCCTATTTAATACACACATTGCTGTTTATGTGTTTATTTATTCCCACCTTATCACATGACTCTGGCGCAGGATCCGATTTCACTGTCTGTTACCATGGTGACGCCCTGCCTGAGCTGTAAATAAATTCAGGGGGGTTGTTACATTGTTACATTGATTAGAAAACACACGCACACACGCATGCACGCACGCACACACGCATAAACGTACACAGTCACTAATCTATTCTGCAAGCAGGCAAGGGTATATAGTTACTGGTTAAAACGCAGGTATTTTATGCATGCATTTTGATGTGTGTGTGTGTTTGTGTGTGACAGTGTTTATACTATTTGTTTGTGTGTGTAGGTGTGCAGTTTAGAGAGGCATTAGCATAACTCACTTCATTGCAGTTTCCCCTCTGCATAAGTGAAAACAGATACAAATCTCCATCCCCCTGAAGCTAGTGATTAAGTTATGCTAATCATTGCTGATCATTGCTGCATTACTGTGGCCATAACGCCATGGCTCCAACAGCTTTCAAATGCCTTCCTCTTACGTTCGGCTTCCAACAGGAGACAATATCCCTTAGTTGGAAAATAGTATTGGGCGTAGGGGTTCACTGATCGCTTAATTGCTTAATTAGCCAGAAACAAATGAGGCTCCTGTCCCAAATGTGTTGTGTTAGGGTGCGGTGCTGTGGTGCAGAGCTTTCCCCTTGCCTGCAAAAACAAATGGTGTTGTCTTATATTGTCAGTCAGTGTTAATGGTCCCCCGCCCCTATCCAATTTTTTTTAAGTAAAAGATGATTATCTGTCCTCTCTCAGCATGTCTCCGTCTGTAATGTGATGCACCGTAATGGGACAGGACTGATTGAGGAGGGACATCAGGATTAATCTCACTGTGTAATTACTTTTATGATTTATGGGTCCCTTCCCTTCCCTCACACACATACACACACAGGCCTCCTACTATCACGGTCACTGCAGATTAAGTGTGTAAATGTGTGCCAGCACTCAGTATCATAGCCTTATTGTCCTGATCTGGCTGTTTATTGTCCCTTTGGTTTTTTTTAATCATGCACAGGCTTCTACCAATGAAACAATACAATTTGCCCGGCCTGTCACATTCAGTGTTAAAACATCTTGTGAGCGACGTCTTTACAGCCGACTCCTGACAAATCTCTTTACATGCTGGCAGCGGCAGTGCGTGCGAGCGAGGGCACACGGGCGTTTGTTCCTCCCTTTGAAAGGTTAACCTGATTTTGATTGAGTGTTAAAACCCACTAATGCAGCTTCGAATGGGAATCGGCATAGCAACCTGAGCGTAACTAATCGATATGTGGTCGCAAGGGGTAAAGCCTGAGTTGTACTCTACACTTGTAGCCTATAAGAGAACAGAAGCACTCTGGAGCCTGCTTTTGCTTTTAATACCTGCACCTCAGCAGGGAAATCACACACAACCTTGCCTTTGGCTGGGCTGTTTTTTCTTTCCATGTGTGTTTTTTTTCATTATAGATAAAACAAAAGCAGCATACATGAGCTGACACAAAGACAGAGGAAGTCTGTACATATAAGGAAGGCAGTGAGCTTTGACAGCAATATGATCTTTTATCACAAACAAAAGCAGCACAGTAATCCTGAAGGGCTTCTGCTTGAACCTTTTGATGTTTCCAAAAGAGCTGATCTCTCTACCTGTACAAGAAAAGCGTATATAAGAGTATTTAAAAGATTTTTACAAATTTAGATTTTTTTTAGACAGGACTCATTCATAGAACATGCTTCTTGAGCCACAATTTGAATTTCCTCAGAAATGGTTCCAGTACAAATTACTGTTTGTAACCCGTCCGCTTGTAGCGCAAAACACTGCACAGCTTGAATCCCTTGTCACTCGCTCTAAGTTTTTTTTTTTTTTGAAGACAGACAAAAAAAATCTGAGCTGCGGCAACTGTAATTACATTACAGTCCCACACAGCCACACACAGACACACACACACACAGACGTCGCTTTGAGCTCAGCACGTCTGCCGGCTGCCGCGGGATGTTAGAGGCGCGTTGCTATGACGACTGAAAGGGGACACAGAGGAAGGGGGTTAGGATAGAAGAGAATGGGAGGAGGGGGTTGTTTCGGAGGAAGGTGGTTGGAGATTGAGGAACAGAGAGAGAGAGAGAGAGAGAGAGGGAGAGAGAGTTGCCGGTGTCTTGAAAGTGTGTAGCAGCAGAGCACAGTAGAGGCAGACTGTTGGAGATCCATCAGGGGAATATCCAGAAACCTGCTGCTGGAGTGAAGTGTCACACAGACAGTGATTACCAGACGGCTGTGTGCATGGTAGGCAATGCTCAGAATGAGACATTTCTGCTCATCCTGCTTTTTCTCCGTGATTTGGTCTGAGGAAGAGAAAGAGGATGGTAGGGATCATGCATATTCACATGTTCTGTCTGTCTCTGTTCCTGTTTCTCCTATTTCTGCAATGGCAGAATATTTGTCATCACAGGAAGAGGATTTTATTCTATAATAGTTGCCAGTCTGTTTATATTGAAGTCAAGCCAGATGTGTATGTTATTTAGCCAACAGAAACAGAAGAATAATAGGTATAAGACAGCTAATTAGCACAACATCAACCTCTGTAAAAGCACAGCTTCATATTCAAGGGCTATGTCAGGTAAGGGATTGTGTTGCATGAATTAAATGAGAGTGAGAGAAAGAGGGATAGAGTGATTGAAACAGGGATGTATTGTGAAAGTCAGGGCCGTGTGGATGAATGGTACCTAGACAAGCACTTGAAACCACTGCTCTGTGTGTGTGTGTGTGTGTGTGTGTGTGTGTGTGTGTGTGTGTGTGTGTGTGTGTGTGTGTGTGTGTGTGTGTGTGTGTGTGTGTGTGCACTTGATTGATTGTTTGATTGTGTGGGTGTTGTGGATATATGTGCTTTGCTTTCACTTCCTCTGTGTGTGTGTGTGTGTGTGTGTGCATGGCTTTGTCTCTCTCTCTCTGTCTGTGCAGTAATGATATTTATTGCAATCTTTGCAGCTGGAGAGGGGGAGGGGTGTGTTACAGTGCAAGGCTTTATGTTGCTTTGTTTCTATTTCCTATAGTTTCTCTGCAGGCGTGTGTCTGTGTGTGTGTGTGTGGGGAGGGAGTAGTCTCACATGTACTTCTAAGTTTCCGCTCCAGTTTGGAGCAGAGGCAGTGGTGCACGCAGTCTAAAGCTGCCACTTCCTGTTACTTTCAATTTAATAATCTTTCTGTCTCTGTCAGGTCTGATGAGTACCCTTTCTGTCGGCTCCGAAATGCAGACTCCTGCTCTTGGCTCACAGTTTATCGCAGGGCCCCAGGGTAAGGTTCCTGGCAGAAAGAGAGGACGGCCTCCCGTCCGTAAGCTGGAGTTCCAGTGTCACTACGTAGAACCCCTCAAGGTCCCAAAGAAGAGAGGCAGGAAACCTGGATTTAAGGTTAGTCAATCATTGTTTTATTTTCATTTTAATCCTTGAAATTACTATTTCTTTACCATGAGAGTTAAACATTGTCTACACAGGCTGTGGTAGTGAAAGCAGCAGGAGCTTCAGTCCTCTCTCTGTATCTACAAAGGATACTATCAGTCATAGTATTGGGTTTAGGGTCACCCACACTGTGGCAGCACTCACAGCCCAACACCCAATCAATGTAGTCATGCAGGTAAAGATTATGCTTCACGGTTAGACACGTAAAGCGTGTTCTTTTGCGGGCACATTTGTTGGTAGACTTCTTTCAGCATCAACTGATCAGTGAAACAGTGTCAAACTGTCAGCATGAGTGTGCATTTTAGTGCTCATGCTCATAGATCCAGAGAAACATACAAAACAGTGATCTGCTCATCAAAACATTGCTCTATAGCAGCACTATTGGTAAAAACTCCACATAGCACCTTTAATTAAAAATAGAATTATTAGGACTGTTACTATGCTGTTACCAATACTGGTATTGAAACTGCTAATAGTAAAAGTGTTAGTACTGGTATGATTTTTACAAGTGGTGATGGTATTTGATTTGGTTTAGCATTTTACCTTTATTAAACAGCTTGCAGTGTAGATGGAAACATGAAATATCGGGGGAGAGAGAGAGCAGTGTCAAACCAGGGATGTGGTAACTGGCTCTGGTATTGGTATGTACTGTATAATTGGTACGGCACTGATATTTGTTGTGATAATACTGTGAATAGTGGAATTGGTTTTACTACCACCAGTGCCTTTTTGAGACCTTTCATATTGCTTTAAATTCTGATCTTTCCTCTAGTCGTATATAGTATATGTATTTTAGCCTTAGCTGTGTTTGCTAACATTGCAAGTTCTTGCAAACCCACTAGCCAAACTTAAAACTGCTATCCACTAGTAGTTATGACCTAATAATTTTCATCAATCCAGTGTGTTGTTTTCTGAAGTATAATTAGAATTACAGCTGTACAAGAACATCACCGATTTGTGTGTGTGTGTGTGTGTCTGTAGCTGAAGCCCAGGATGGTGATGTCCCCACTGGCCAACTCTCCTCCCAACAGCACACCAGAACCTGAGATGGGCTCCATCCCACAGGACGCTGCCATCGTCCCCCACTCTGCCACACCACAGGTCCTAACAGGTAACACCACACAAAGACACACACAGTTATCTTAACCTTCATAACCTTTTCTATCTAGTAAAATGGTCATAAATTTTAACAGATCTGTACAGAGGGATAGAGGGATATGATGTTGGAAAAGCAAGGGCTTGACTCAGGTTAAAAGGTCAAATGTTTTTTTTAAGCTTGAGACCTGGGGCGCTTCAGTATGAGGAAATTGGTTTTAATATTTTTACAGTTACTTAATACTCACAGCCTGACTTGGTGGTGTGACTTTGTGGTATGACAAGGGCTCTCCGTTCCTGTCTTCTGTTTTTGTATGTTCTGTTTTTCATCCTTGCTCTGACTGTGACTTAAATTTTCTAAATACACTTGTCTTTTACAAGTATCAGTGTGGTTTCTTTCTTCTTTGTTCTCCAAATACACCAATCACTTGTTTTCTGTGAGGAGATATGCTTTCAGATGTAAAACACTGACTCTTATGCATGTCTGCATGTTGAATCAAAAACAGCACTGGTGTCTGTGTGTATGTTTACATGCTTCAAAATGAGAAATACATGCCTTCGAACATAACCCAAACATATCATCTTACATATTCTCTTTCAGTCTTACTACTTAGCTTTCCTCTCCTGCTTTGCCTCTGGAGAAAGTCAGACATTTTTTAAATCTTTCTCACACAAAAAAAAATGCATTTCATATGTACATTCTCTATGTCTTGCTCTCTTTTTTCTTTCCTTTTCCCCCCACAGCCTGACCTGCTCTGAATAAGCAAATATTTAAAGATTGCCTTTAGTGTATTTGAGGTGGGAATGGGAATCTCATGTGTCAAGGACCAGCGGTTTGCTCTTTGTTCTTGCAAATCATGAAACGTGTTTGATGTCACACTGTAGACATACAGCAGCAAAGCATGCGCACACACATACATGTGCACACACACTAAAACCAGTTTTCTCCCTATGGTGCCAACCAGACAGATATGTAAATTGCTTCTCTGGTGAAATGGAGAAGGATTTCAAAAACAGTCCCTGTATTTTAGAGGTAATATTTGGGATACTGTTGAAGCTGCACACAGTCCCTTTCAAATACCCATAATTGTGTTATATTATTTTTTTACATTAATTTTGTGGTATTTTGCCATAATTTATGTGTATTTACATGGTTTGTTTAAGGACATTTGAGATATTGGAATCGAAAGATGTAAGAAATGTGCTTGTTCTTAGATGTACCAGAACAGAGATTGTGTTTATATTTAAAATTTGCCAATAAGCATATATGTATCTTGAGTATTAAAATATTAAGCAATTACTGTAGGACACAGAGGCAGTTCTATACTTTGTGTATCTATGTGTGTCAGTATGTAAGCCTTCAAAATCACAAGCACAGATCTTATCACATAATTGATTTTTTCAGAGGACAATAAAATAAATCTAACCTTTGTGCAGCCACAATGTTGAGGTAATTCAGAATCATCTCAATGGAGTGTTTCCATCTTATAAATCTGTCATCAGGTAAATCCATGACTGCCTAGCTCTGGCATAACCGGCAGGCCTCTACATTACTGACAAGCTGAAAAACAGTTGGCACAAAGGGAGCAGATTCAGAGGAATTAGTAACAGACTGAGGGGGCTTTAGCATAGCTTACCCACAGATTAGATATGTATTTATTACTCAGTATTTCAAGGACATGAAAAATGTAACTGCTATCTAATGTAGCATTGAAGTTTGCCGACATTATATTGGTATGAAAGCAAGATAAAATGTTCATATTTAAACAGATAGTAGGCTCCTCACAAATTTTTGATAGACATCTGTTGTACAAAGCTGTCGTTGGTGGATGCCATTAGTTTTGCAGGTACTTGGTCTTAAACCAAAGTATTAGACTGAAATGCTGACCTGAAGAATGGCACTACATGAAAAGTCAGGCAACTACCAAAGTAATTACAGTTACTCAAGAGGAACATGGCTATGTCTACTAGATTTCATCAATAGTTGTTGATAGATTTTGCTTAAAGGGGGAAGTCACCAAAGTCATTAGGATCCATCCTCTGAGGACCATGTACAAAATTTTGTACCAGTGTTGAGATATTTCACAGGATAAGAGAAACCTTTGACCTGCTGACAGACTGACATTTCCATAGTAACAAAGGTATTTTCTGCATGGGCTTGGCTTCAATGATGCTACTTCCTGTTGTTCCTCCTTCAGCAGAGACACCAATGCTGGGTGACTTCTTATGCGAGCCACCGGTGGACTCCAAGCGCTACGCTGTCGACCCCAGTGACTCCGCCTTCAACCTCATGACATCACAGTACCCAACAAAGCACTCTTATGGTTATCGTGGCAGCAGTTGTTCTACTCCGATGGGTGTGTGCAGACAAGCATCAAGCCCAGGGAGCTTCCAGGATGGAAACAGAAATGGTGTGGCTGTGTGTTAGCGTCTGATGTACTTTTGCCAACAATACAAGTGCACAAGTGTTATACCACAAAAATCACACATTAAATAAACACATTAAACACAAAACCAAAGGTAAATATCAAAGTTATGTAATCAGCCAGAAATATTTGGAAGTGCTGTGACTTTACTGATTCCCTTTGTTTGCATGAGTGGCATACAGCTATGCTAATGCTGCAAAGACTTTAGGTCTGTGACTGGAGTCTCTGGTGGGTTGCCTGGCAACCTCAAGGTAAAGAGAAAATGCCAGGAAGTCACTGAGCCCAGCCAAGAAGTAGTCAGGCAATTAACACTCTGTAAAACTACAAATTGTCATTTGTACACATTGGTTTTTGAACAAAATAACAAGATAACACGTGTTAATTAGTGAGCTTTAGAGGTGCTGGCGGGAGTATTATGTTGCCTTCAGACAGAGCCAGGTGCCCCCCCCCCCGGGTTTCCAGTCTTTGTGCAAAGCTATGCTAATACTTTCCCAGGTCTAGCTTCATATTAAACAGACATGAAAGTTGTATCAATGTTCTCATCTAACTCTCCGCAAGAAAGCAAATAAAGTCTTTTGGATCCTCATAATTTTAAGCATTTGAGCATAAAACCTTCACTTTGATTTTCTCTCTGTGCTACATAGGGTACATCCCAATGCCTGACTCTGGAGAATGCAAACGACCTGCTGGCAAGGACCCTTCCAGCTGGGGTGTGGAGGAGGTGGTGTGGTTTATCAAAGATGCTGATCCCCAAGCTCTGGGACCTTATGCTGATGCCTTCAGGAAGCACGTCAGTCCAGACTACTTTATATAGTAGCCCATGAGCATTGACTGATACTAATAATACAAGATGTATTGGAACAGTTCTGTTGTTCGAGTAAAGTTAACCATGCTAACAAGTAAAATACATGTTATATTGTAGATCCTATCGGTAACGTGGCTCTGTGATGTTTTTCAGGAGATCGATGGAGATGCTCTGCTCCTGCTGAAAAGTGAGATGATGATGAAGTATCTGGGACTAAAGCTGGGCCCTGCACTCAAACTCTGTTACCACATCGACAGGCTTAAACAGAATCGGTTGTGATTTTTCTGCAGAGGAGCCAAACCCCTGATCACTGTTCACTAAAACTGAACCAGTGCTGATTCTCTCAGACTTTCTCAGCCATCAGCAATACATCATGAGCGCCTTTGGATTTGGATTACGTACTTGACGGCTTTTATTGCCTCGACAAATTGGACATGTTGACTGTACATATTAAGACTGTTTACAGTTGAAACTGTTATTTCATTCTCATATTTGTTTACTGGATATCTGAATGGCTTTGGATTGTAAAGAGTTCGGCTCGATACAGATGGCAGCTGCTGTAAATTGAAATGTGACCTGTAATAACTTAACTATGTCAAATGTTCAGCAGCATAGATTTGTGCAGATCGTAATCATGGACACTGTATCCAACACCTCTGAAGACCTACAAAGACAGGGATCTTTACAGACTTATATGGTGCTTTACCTCAGAATCATATTTAATCTTAAAAAAGTCTTGCTGCTGTCTTTTAATATAATCTGCTTTGTTCCAGACTTATGCTGATGTTTATGCAGGTAATTCTCAAAGTCCTCGTTCAGTTGATATTGAATTCTTTTGGCTGTGAAAAGCAGCTAGTGCAAGCTACTATTTAAAAAAAAAAGTCCCCAAAAATCAAGAACAGAGCGGCACTTTTACTGATCCGTTTTGGGGCACAACCATCAAGCCTAAAAGATGTGTCAGCTGACAAAGTTTTGTACGTCAGAGATCCTTAGATCTTGACATTGAAAGACGTAAAACTGCAGTAGAAACAACTGATATATCTCACCCCCAAGAAAAGTGATTGGAACATTTTTACCACAAACCACAGCTCAGTGTAGCCATGAGGTATTTCACTAAGCAGAGGTGCTTGATATCACACTGTTTTTATTAACATGACAGGAAGAAAAGGAGACACAGACAGACTCTTGGGGATTTTTTATCATTTTCTCACAAACTGAATATCATGGTACACTCACCAGTTTTAAAATAACAATACTGAGTTACGGGCCACTTTGCAACCTTCCTAGTGTTTCAGAAAGTTGCAAAATGGTGGACAGCAAACCCATACAACCTGGTGCTTACTCAGACACTTAATGCCACTACAGCCACAACACTGAATCACTCTTAATCACACTTCTCGTACACTTCATGTGACTTCCACATAAAGCTACAGTTTACATTCTTCTCATGCAATACCTCTACTGGCATTCTGACTATAATCTCCTCTAAGTCGTGTTTTGTTCTGCCAAATGATAAAGCAGTATTTTATCTCTAAACTTAAAAAGTGACAAACTATTAAGTAAAATGTCTTGAGCATTAATAATGATAATTTTTGAAGCCACCAAATGCAGTTTTGTGATTTGACATTGTACAAACAACCTGTAAACACATTAATGATCAATCTCATGTAGTATTTGCAGGTTGAACACAACGCTTTTTTAAAAAACTTTCTGTACAGTACTCATTACTCACTTTGGTATTTGTGTTTTATAAGTTTTGCTTAAATTCGTTAAAGTCTGTTTGCCAAAAACAGACTGTGTGAAGTACAGCACGTATGTCTATGTATGAATTCTTTCTATATTTCATGACTGTCTTCAGCCCTAGTGAGCTATGGGCTTTATTAAACTTTCATTTTTTTTTTTTTTTAGAATAAATTGATTGCTAGGAAGTGATTTGCAAGAAATGGGGGAAGTGAATTGCGCAAGAGCTGTGTCCTCCAACTGAAGTTTTTTCAAAAGTTTTCAACAAGTTTTTATCATACCTGTGACCCATATTAAATAAATTTTACTCCCTATTGACCTTCCTTCCTTTTTACATTATTATTATTATTTTTACATTTTCATAAAGCACACTTTTTCCAGGCAAAATAAACATGCTTTTTTTTTTTTCAATGAACTCTGGCTACATTAGAATTTGTATCTTCTGTCAATGGAAAAAGGTTATAAAAGGGTCCAAATTATTATTATTATTATTATTATTGGTTTTAATAATAATAGTTGTTGTTGTTATCTGTATTATTCTTAGTAGTAGTAGTGTAGTAGTAGTGGTAGTATTATTAGTAGTTTAGTGGGTGAACTGAAAAGAGTTTCAATGGTTTCCGGGACCTTTATTTCGAAAACCGCGAGATTAACGTTGCTGTAGTATCGCGTGGTTACAGGCGATTCACTTCCTGTATCAGTATAGCAAAGAATTTCATGCGGCTTACACAAATGTGTGCATCTGTCAGCCAGAGGTGAACATGGCAGACTTCTCGGAGAGGACGCTACAAGTTGCCGTCGTGGTTTCTTTCGCCGCCGGCTTCGTGGCGGGCTGGCAGGCCAACAGAATGAGGAGGAAATTTCTGGACTGGAGGAAGAAACGACTGCAAGATAAACTGTCAGAAACACAGAAGAAGCTGGATTTGGCTTGAAAGGTGAGTTGGAATTTGTTTAGCTGCTTTGGGAAATGAGAGTAACTTAGGCCTGTGATCCTTTGGGGAGTCTGTAGCTGCATAAGTAGAGGTAAAAACTTTCTCAAACAGGTTTATTAGTTTATTTGTTTGTCCTGTCGTCATTTCCATTATGAACAGTGTCTAATCATTGGATTGTCCTTTACAAACCAGGGGACTTTGGGACTTTTCAATTTGGTGAATGCTAAAGCTGCTGGATCCTGGATGTGCTACAGTCTGTCACTGTGGAGCAGAAACTTCATCATGACCGACCTGTGTCCTGCACTACCTGCTTTTCCTACCACACCTTTTAAACCAAGATTGGACTTGTATTTAGGTGACACAACCTTTACCTGCATTCAGAAGCTTCTTGTCTGCCCTCAGACACTAATGTGGAAGAACATGGGAACTTTGTCTTTGGTGTTCTTTTGTCTCAGTGGGTCTCAGTCTCTGTCTGCTTCATATGTGGTAAAATAAATTATTGTGTTTTCATGTTTATCTTGCTTTGTTGTTGTCATTTTTTTTTTAAATTTGGAAAGCCAGTACTCCACATTGAGGTTACAGCTTTCAGGGTTACAGGCTCCCTCATGTGATGTCTCTTGTCACTGTTGCATTTTACATCCACATCACTGCCACACATTTGAGTTGATCCAACAGTGACATGGACAATAGAGTTTAAAATGTATGAAATCAAGTAGGGATGCACCGATACCACAGTTTTTCAATCCGATTACAAGTACAAGTACTTACATTTGAGTACTTGCCGATACCGAGTGCCGATATGTGTACTTATTAATGCCATTACTCTTTGTACATTTACTTGAAAATGTGTTTTATTTTCATCAGATATTGTTCCATTCTCTGGCTGTAAGAAATTGCTGAGACTGACATTTGAACATTCCATTATATATGGTGAGAACTAAGTCTATTTTGAAAAAGTGAGGGGCAAGTTTTTTTTTAATGAAAAGCAGCTTCTCTGCATTATCAGCTGTTAGTCTGTTAGTTTCTCTTCGCGTAGTAAAATCCTTGTCAATCCACTATGCAGTTTAACTGATGAGGGGCACCAGGCTAACGCTGCTCGTCCAAATATCAGTGGTGAAGCTGAGGGCTGAAATGTCTTGCAACAGGCTGTGGATGTGCCTCTTCACAAAGTCGTGTAGCTTTGGCAACACTGTGACAGTGATGTGGTATCGGCTAGGAATCTCATACCTCGGCTCCAGTACGCTGAGAAGACGTCTAAATCCCACATTATCAACAACCGACAGTCGCTGGTCATCAAGACAACTTTGCAGAGCATAATTTGCAGTTCGCTTTACTTTTGTCACCATTATCCACTTTGAAATACCTCCACACCGCCGACATTGCTCCTCCTTGCTCTCAATTACCACCTGACCACCCAACTGAACGTCCCGCTCCCGTAAAGTGGTATTGGGTGCTGTGGTATCGGTGCATCCCTAAAATCAAGTAAATAATATTATATATTCAATATTAAATAATATTATTCAAGTCCAGAACTCCTAGATGTGGCAATTCAGCTACCTAAATGTTTTGATGCTTAACCTCAAACACGTCAGTGCATTGTATTTCTGCTGCCGCACCACTGGTGTATCGATGTGTATCTGTGACAAATGTGTGTGCCATGGGGAATGTGAGTAACTATAAAGTGCGTTGCTCTGCTCCTACAATATTTGTACTCCATAAATACAGTCCATTTACCAACAAAAGTTTCTTCAGTTAGTCTTCATTACAGGTGGATGAGAACCTGGAACCTGACTAGCTGCCAGTTTACCACTGCTACATTAAAAGCTCAATTTAATTGTTTCAGACTTCACAGGTTTTACTCAGAGTGAGGGTGCCATCTGTTGGATGAAAGTGAGAATCACAACTTAACTGGGGGCTCTTTTCAGACACTGTTGTCACTGCTGTATTAGATATTTGACATGGCAATATACCAGGACTAGATTTGTTTAAATGTTAAACCACATCACCTGAGCAAGACCTATCAAGTGCAGTGTTTAAACACAGAGGCCACGGTGTGTATGTATGTATGTATGTGTGTGTGTATATATATATATATATATATATAATACTAAATTTGTCAAACTAAGATTCACTGAGAGTTCACTTAATAACTTTTATTTGCAGCTTTCAGTCACATCAGACTGTAAGATGTTGCTGTTCATTTTGTCAAACCTCTATGTTAAACAGCTGTTTACAGTGTCAAAGATGAATTTTCATGCTCAATAATACAAGTGTTATTCGAAGCGAATTTACAGTTTCAGTGTATAAGGTTGTGCATACATATTCACACAATGTTTATTCTCATGATTGTTACTGGCTTAAAAATTGCACACATACACTTCTTGTCTATAGGTGGTGCTGGTGCACTTTAACACTTCATGCACACAAAACAAGTTTTTGCCTACAGCATTCTAGTCAGTGGCTCTGAAATTAGATCTTGTGAGCAGATCTCTCTTCTTCATCATCACCGGTCTAGCAGACCCATTACTACCTCTCAGCAAGCATTGGACAAGACCTTAAGAAGTCCCTTTTTCTGTAGCACCCCATCAGCAGCTTGATGAGAAAAAAGGTGGAAGGTACTGAAGAGGGAGCAGGAGAAGTTGACAGATAAATACGAAGAATCTGTATTGAGCTTCACTTCCTCCTAGAATTTTAACATCTCAGTATACTTCATTTTTAAGGGTACAGGAAGAAGTGCAAGCAAGTGTTAGTGTATCTGTCAGTGCTCAAAAAATGAAAAAAAAAATAAATTAATTAATTGTAGACATATAATAGAGTGGTAACAGTAACAGGAAGGGTGGTCTTTAATTACTTGTCCAGTAAACAGAATTTCAAGTCGCTGGATCATATCAAGCTTATGGGAAAGTATTATACAAAACCTGTCATTAGAAAACTATAGTAGGAAGCCTTATGTATTGCACACACAGGCCTATCTGATATCAACACTGTCCTGGGTGAACTCCCTTTTCTGACATTTTCACTAAACCTGAATACATATAAACTTTCACTCATCCTTACATATAATGCAACTTAGTTCAAGCAACATAACATACATTGCAGTTATACTGCTGCCTACAGGCAGTGTCACAAGACTACTCATAAATATATTTAACAACACCAATAAAGAGAACGTGTCAGTGTCAGATATCCAAAAGCACAACATATTTGTAAATAGATCAAATACTCAACTTGACTATGGCTACAATTTGGAATCTAGTCACATAATATGTGGATTAACATAACAAAAAGTGTTCTCAGGCATTTTTCAGTTTTTTTTACTTTCTCTTTAAATTCACTTGAATGGTATAGCCTAGTTTTTAAAGGGAAAAAAGAGGGAAGACAGACAGCTTAGCAGAAATTAAAAAGTGTGAGAGAGTGTGTTGACAAATGGAGGGGTAAAAGAGTGTCATAGGTGGAGAAGCGTGTAGCTGTTTTAGATGATATTCTAGAGAGGGTGTTATTGTCCGTAAGTGTCTAATTCTGTGGGTAAATTGTGATGAATAGCTTGCTGGAGTGTTGCTGTGTGTGCGTGCGAATGCGTAGATGGCGACTGTCTATTCAGTTTTTTTTTTTTGCACCAAGCTGTGCGTGACTGTGTGCAACAGCAGTGATGGTGTATTTTCAAAGCAGACGAGAGGGATAGTGACTGGAGGAGATAATGTGCAAGAGAGGCAGAAAGAGTGAGAGAAAGAGTTCACATTGACTTCTACGATTGATCTGATTTTCCTAATTGGCAGGTAGACCTCAGAGCCTACGTCCTTCACCTATACTGAGAGTGCTCAGTGAGTGTCATGTTTAATAAGATTCCTGATTGGTTTTCTGGTTGTGTGATTTTGCCCTGTGGCTATTGGGTAACAGCAAAACAGGGAGAGGAGAGAAGTAAGAAGAGGAGACTAGATTTATTCAGTGTTAAAGATAGGGAGAGCAGAGAAATAATGAAAGACCTTCTGGTGATGTTGCTTTTAGAAAATTCAAGACTAGATTATAGCTAATTGCTAAAATGAACATACTAACAACGATGATGCTAACATCAACAATCACCAAAGTCAGTAGGATTCATTTTGTGGGAGCCATAAAAATTTGTACAAAATTTCATGGCAATCCATCAAACAATTGTCAAGGTATTTCAAGTCATGACCAAAGTTGCAGACTGACCAACTGCCTCAATGGCAGTGCAATCTGTAGGGCTAAAAATAACTGGCTAAAAATACTGGATATTTTCAACCAAAGTCACACAAGTAAGACCACAGAGTTCATAGTGCTCCAATCATGCAGTGCCGGTAGAAAGGGAAGAACAGGGCAAACCTTTATTTCAAGATGGCCATTGTGCTAATCTTTTAGCCACACCAGATAGTCTAAATTGGCTATATTTGTTGTGTTATATGTTCATTAGCAAGTGAAATCAGTTACAAATAAACAGTGTATATCTCCTTCAAAATCAACCGATTTGAAAATACAAGTTGGAGGCTGATATGAATTGTTTTATAACTAAGCAGGTTGTATTTTTTTTAAATTTGACATGAATGAAACATAACACACAACAACAGAATAGCAGGAGCTTTTATTTGCCATTGTCAGAAAAGAACAGGTGGAACTAATAACATTTACAAAGGACTGTTAAAGTGATGCAGCTAAAGCTAATGGACTCATGCATTTCCGACTGTGACATGGATGTGAAGTCAGTAAAAAACTTTTTAGGTTATGAATGTAAACTTCCGTATGTCAAAAATTCAATAAAAGACAGCCATTTTTGGCATGTTTTGAAGCCTTACAGCTGTATGTCATTTTTAATGACATTTTGAGGCCTTACTAAACTATGACTTTTTTTTGGGCATATTTTAATGCCATACCGCGGTATGACATTCTTTATGACATTTTGAGGCCTTACTAATCTTTTACTTTTTTTTGGCATATTTTGACGCCTTACTATACTATGACGTTTTTTATGACTTTTGGAGGTCGAAAAAATTTTTGACTTATTTTGTCTGATTTTGACGCCTTACTATACTATGACGTTTTTTATGACATTTTGAGGTCGAAAAAAATTTTGACTTTTTTTGTCCGATTTTGACGCCTTACTATACTATGACGTTTTTTATGACTTTTGGAGGTCGAAAAAAATTTTGACTTTTTTTGCCCGAAAAAACGCCTTACTATACTATGACGTTTTTTATGACATTTTGAGGTCGAAAAAAATTTTGACTTTTTTTGTCCGATTTTGACGCCTTACTATACTATGACGTTTTTTATGACTTTTGGAGGTCGAAAAAAAATTTGACTTTTGTTGCCCGAAAAAAACGCCTTACTATACTATGGTGTTTTTTATGCCATATTGAGGTCGAAAAAAATTTTGACTTTTTTTGCCCGAAAAAAAAACGCCTTACTATACTATGACGTTTTTTATGACTTTTGGAGGTCGAAAAAAATTTTGACTTATTTTGTCCGATTTTGACGCCTTACTATACTATGACGTTTTTTATGACATTTTGAGGTCGAAAAAAAATTTGACTTTTTTTGGCCGAAAAAAACGCCTTACTATACTATGACGTTTTTTTATGACTTTTGGAGGTCGAAAAAATTTTTGACTTTTTTTGCCCGAAAAAAACGCCTTACTATACTATGACGTTTTTTATGACATTTTGAGGTCGAAAAAAAATTTGACTTTTTTTGGCCGAAAAAAACGCCTTACTATACTATGACGTTTTTTATGACTTTTGGAGGTCGAAAAAATTTTTGACTTTTTTTGTCCGATTTTGACGCCTTACGTTTTTTATGAAATTTTGAGGTCGAAAAAAATTTTGACTTTTTTTGTCCGATTTTGACGCCTTACTATACTATGACGTTTTTTATGACTTTTGGAGGTCGAAAAAAAAATTGACTTTTTTTGGCCGAAAAAAACGCCTTACTATACTATGACGTTTTTTATGACTTTTGGAGGTCGAAAAAAATTTTGACTTTTTTTGTCCGATTTTGACGCCTTACTATACTATGACGTTTTTTATGACATTTTGAGGTCGAAAAAAATTTTGACTTTTTTTGGCCGAAAAAAACGCCTTACTATACTATGACGTTTTTTATGACTTTTGGAGGTCGAAAAAAATTTAGACTTTTTTTGCCTGAAAAAAACGCCTTACTATACTATGACGTTTTTTATGCCATATTGAGGTCGAAAAAAATTTTGACTTTTTTTGCCCGAAAAAAACGCCTTACTATACTATGACGTTTTTTATGACTTTTGGAGGTCGAAAAAATTTTTGACTTATTTTGTCCGATTTTGACGCCTTACTATACTATGACATTTTTTATTACATTTTGAGGTCAAAATTTTTTTTGACTTTTTCTGTCCGATTTTGACGCCTTACTATACTATGACGTTTTTTATGACTTTTGGAGGTCGAAAAAAATTTTGACTTTTTTTGCCCGAAAAAAACGCCTTACTATACTATGACGTTTTTTATGACTTTTGGAGGTCGAAAAAAATTTTGACTTTTTCTGTCCGATTTTGACGCCTTACTATACTATGACGTTTTTTATGACTTTTGGAGGTCGAAAAAAATTTTGACTTTTGTTGCCCGAAAAAAACGCCTTACTATACTATGACGTTTTTTATGCCATATTGAGGTCGAAAAAAATTTTGACTTTTTTTGCCCGAAAAAAACGCCTTACTATACTATGACGTTTTTTATGACTTTTGGAGGTCGAAAAAAATTTTGACTTATTTTGTCCGATTTTGACGCCTTACTATACTATGACGTTTTTTATGCCATATTGAGGTCGAAAAAAAATTTGACTTTTTTTGGCCGAAATAAACGCCTTACTATACTATGACGTTTTTTATGACTTTTGGAGGTCGAAAAAAATTTTGACTTTTTTTGTCCGATTTTGACGCCTTACTATACTATGACGTTTTTTATGACATTTTGAGGTCGAAAAAAATTTTGACTTTTTTTGTCCGATTTTGACGCCTTACTATACTATGACGTTTTTTATGCCATATTGAGGTCGAAAAAAATTTTGACTTTTTTTGGCCGAAAAAAACGCCTTACTATACTATGACGTTTTTTATGACTTTTGGAGGTCGAAAAAAATTTTGACTTTTTTTGCCCGAAAAAAACGCCTTACTATACTATGACGTTTTTTATGACTTTTGGAGGTCGAAAAAAATTTTGACTTTTTTTGCCCGAAAAAAGCGCCTTACTATACTATGACGTTTTTTATGACTTTTGGAGGTCGAAAAAAATTTTGACTTTTTTTGCCCGAAAAAAAAAACGCCTTACTATACTATGACGTTTTTTATGACTTTTGGAGGTCGAAAAAAAATTTGACTTTTTTTGCCCGAAAAAAACGCCTTACTATACTATGACGTTTTTTATGACATTTTGAGGTCGAAAAAATTTTTGACTTTTTTTGTCCGATTTTGACGCCTTACTATACTATGACGTTTTTTATGACTTTTGGAGGTCGAAAAAAATGTTGACTTTTTTTGTCCGAAAAAAACGCCTTACTATACTATGACGTTTTTTATGACTTTTGGAGGTCGAAAAAAATTTTGACTTTTTTTGTCCGATTTTGACGCCTTACTATACTATGACGTTTTTTATGACATTTTGAGGTCGAAAAAAATTTTGACTTTTTTTGTCCGATTTTGACGCCTTACTATATTATGACGTTTTTTATGACTTTTGGAGGTCGAAAAAAATTTTGACTTTTTTTTTTTGTCCGATTTTGACGCCTTACTATACTATGACGTTTTTTATGACTTTTGGAGGTCGAAAAAAATTTTGACTTTTTTTGTCCGATTTTGACGCCTTACTATACTATGACGTTTTTTATGACATTTTGAGGTCGAAAAAAATTTTGACTTTTTTTGTCCGATTTTGACGCCTTACTATACTATGACGTTTTTTATGCCATATTGAGGTCGAAAAAAATTTTGACTTTTTTTGGCCGAAAAAAACGCCTTACTATACTATGACGTTTTTTATGACTTTTGGAGGTCGAAAAAAATTTTGACTTTTTTTGCCCGAAAAAAACGCCTTACTATACTATGACGTTTTTTATGACTTTTGGAGGTCGAAAAAAATTTTGACTTTTTTTGCCCGAAAAAAGCGCCTTACTATACTATGACGTTTTTTATGACTTTTGGAGGTCGAAAAAAATTTTGACTTTTTTTGCCCGAAAAAAAAAACGCCTTACTATACTATGACGTTTTTTATGACTTTTGGAGGTCGAAAAAAAATTTGACTTTTTTTGCCCGAAAAAAACGCCTTACTATACTATGACGTTTTTTATGACATTTTGAGGTCGAAAAAATTTTTGACTTTTTTTGTCCGATTTTGACGCCTTACTATACTATGACGTTTTTTATGACTTTTGGAGGTCGAAAAAAATGTTGACTTTTTTTGTCCGAAAAAAACGCCTTACTATACTATGACGTTTTTTATGACTTTTGGAGGTCGAAAAAAATTTTGACTTTTTTTGTCCGATTTTGACGCCTTACTATACTATGACGTTTTTTATGACATTTTGAGGTCGAAAAAAATTTTGACTTTTTTTGTCCGATTTTGACGCCTTACTATATTATGACGTTTTTTATGACTTTTGGAGGTCGAAAAAAATTTTGACTTTTTTTTTTTGTCCGATTTTGACGCCTTACTATACTATGACGTTTTTTATGACTTTTGGAGGTCGAAAAAAATTTTGACTTTTTTTGTCCGATTTTGACGCCTTACTATACTATGACGTTTTTTATGACATTTTGAGGTCGAAAAAAATTTTGACTTTTTTTGTCCGATTTTGACGCCTTACTATACTATGACGTTTTTTATGACATTTTGAGGTCGAAAAAAATTTTGACTTTTTTTGTCCGATTTTGACGCCTTACTATACTATGACGTTTTTTATGACATTTTGAGGTCGAAAAAAAATTTGACTTTTTTTGTCCGATTTTGACGCCTTACTATACTATGACGTTTTTTATGACTTTTGGAGGTCGAAAAATTTTTTGACTTTTTCTGTCCGATTTTGACGCCTTACTATACTATGACGTTTTTTATGACTTTTGGAGGTCGAAAAAAATTTTGACTTTTTTTGCCCGAAAAAAACGCCTTACTATACTATGACGTTTTTTATGACTTTTGGAGGTCGAAAAAAATTTTGACTTTTTCTGTCCGATTTTGACGCCTTACTATACTATGACGTTTTTTATGACTTTTGGAGGTCGAAAAAAATTTTGACTTTTGTTGCCCGAAAAAAACGCCTTACTATACTATGACGTTTTTTATGCCATATTGAGGTCGAAAAAAAATTTGACTTTTTTTGCCCGAAAAAAACGCCTTACTATACTATGATGTTTTTTATGACTTTTGGAGGTCGAAAAAAATTTTGACTTATTTTGTCCGATTTTGACGCCTTACTATACTATGACGTTTTTTATGCCATATTGAGGTCGAAAAAAAATTTGACTTTTTTTGGCCGAAATAAACGCCTTACTATACTATGACGTTTTTTATGACTTTTGGAGGTCGAAAAAAATTTTGACTTTTTTTGTCCGATTTTGACGCCTTACTATACTATGACGTTTTTTATGACATTTTGAGGTCGAAAAAAATTTTGACTTTTTTTGTCCGATTTTGACGCCTTACTATACTATGACGTTTTTTATGCCATATTGAGGTCGAAAAAAATTTTGACTTTTTTTGTCCGATTTTGACGCCTTACTATACTATGACGTTTTTTATGATTTTTGGAGGTCGAAAAAAATTTTGACTTTTTTTGCCCGAAAAAAGCGCCTTACTATACTATGACGTTTTTTATGACTTTTGGAGGTCGAAAAAAATTTTGACTTATTTTGTCCGATTTTTACGCCTTACTATACTATGACGTTTTTTATGACATTTTGAGGTCAAAATTTTTTTTGACTTTTTCTGTCCGATTTTGACGCCTTACTATACTATGACGTTTTTTATGCCATATTGAGGTCGAAAAAAATTTTGACTTTTTTTGCCCGAAAAAAACGCCTTACTATACTATGACGTTTTTTATGACATTTTGAGGTCGAAAAAAATTTTGACTTTTTTTGCCCGAAAAAAAACACCTTACTATACTATGACGTTTTTTATGACTTTTGGAGGTCGAAAAAAATTTAGACTTTTTTTGCCTGAAAAAAACGCCTTACTATACTATGACGTTTTTTATGAGTTTTGGAGGTCAAAAATTTTTTTGACTTTTTCTGTCTGATTTTGACGCCTTACTATACTATGACGTTTTTTATGACTTTTGGAGGTCGAAAAAATTTTTGACTTTTCTTGCCCGAAAAAAACGCCTTACTATACTATGACGTTTTTTATGCCATATTGAGGTCGAAAAAATTTTTGACTTTTTTTGCCCGAAAAAAACGCCTTACTATACTATGACGTTTTTTATGACTTTTGGAGGTCGAAAAAAAATGTGACTTTTTTTGCCCGAAAAAAACGCCTTACTATACTATGACGTTTGTTATGACTTTTGGAGGTCGAAAAAAATTTTGACTTTTTTTTTTGTCCGATTTTGACGCCTTACTATACTATGATGTTTTTTATGACTTTTGGAGGTCGAAAAAAATTTTGACTTTTTTTGTCCGATTTTGACGCCTTACTATACTATGACGTTTTTTATGACATTTTGAGGTCGAAAAAATTTTTGACTTTTTTTGTCCGATTTTGACGCCTTACTATACTATGACGTTTTTTATGACTTTTGGAGGTCGAAAAAAAATTTGACTTTTTTTGCCCGAAAAAAAAAACGCCTTACTATACTATGACGTTTTTTATGACTTTTGGAGGTCGAAAAAAATTTTGACTTTTTTTGTCCGATTTTGACGCCTTACTATACTATGACGTTTTTTATGACTTTTGGAGGTCGAAAAAAATTTTGACTTATTTTGTCCGATTTTGACGCCTTACTATACTATGACGTTTTTTATGACATTTTGAGGTCGAAAAAAAATGTGACTTTTTTTGGCCGAAAAAAACGCCTTACTATACTATGACGTTTTTTATGACTTTTGGAGGTCGAAAAAAATTTTGACTTTTTTTGTCCGATTTTGACGCCTTACTATACTATGACGTTTTTTATGACATTTTGAGGTCGAAAAAAATTTTGACTTTTTTTGCCCGAAAAAAACGCCTTACTATACTATGACGTTTTTTATGACTTTTGGAGGTCGAAAAATTTTTTGACTTTTTTTGTCCGATTTTGACGCCTTACTATACTATGACGTTTTTTATGACATTTTGAGGTCGAAAAAAATTTTGACTTTTTTTGTCCGATTTTGACGCCTTACTATACTATGACGTTTTTTATGACATTTTGAGGTCGAAAAAAATTTTGACTTTTTTTGTCCGATTTTGACGCCTTACTATACTATGACGTTTTTTATGACTTTTGGAGGTCGAAAAAAATTTTGACTTTTTTTGCCCGAAAAAAACGCCTTACTATACTATGACGTTTTTTATGACATTTTGAGGTCGAAAAAATTTTGACTTTTTTTGTCCGATTTTGACGCCTTACTATACTATGACATTTTTTATGACATTTTTAGGTCGAAAAAAATTTTGACTTTTGTTGCCCGAAAAAAACGCCTTACTATACTATGACGTTTTTTATGAGTTTTGGAGGTCGAAAAAATTTTTGACTTTTTTTGCCCGAAAAAAACGCCTTACTATACTATGACGTTTTTTATGACTTTTGGAGGTCGAAAAAAAATTTGACTTTTTTTGCCCGAAAAAAACGCCTTACTATACTATGACGTTTTTTATAACATTTTGAGGTCGAAAAAAATTTTGACTTTTTTTGGCCGAAAAAAACGCCTTACTATACTATGACGTTTTTTATGCCATATTGAGGTCGAAAAAAATTTTGACTTTTTTTGGCCGAAAAAAACGCCTTACTATACTATGACGTTTTTTATGACTTTTGGAGGTCGAAAAAAATTTTGACTTATTTTGTCCGATTTTGACGCCTTACTATACTATGACGTTTTTTATGACATTTTGAGGTCGAAAAAAAATGTGACTTTTTTTGGCCGAAAAAAACGCCTTACTATACTATGACGTTTTTTATGACTTTTGGAGGTCGAAAAAAATTTTGACTTTTTTTGTCCGATTTTGACGCCTTACTATACTATGACGTTTTTTATGACATTTTGAGGTCGAAAAAAATTTTGACTTTTTTTGCCCGAAAAAAACGCCTTACTATACTATGACGTTTTTTATGACTTTTGGAGGTCGAAAAAAATTTTGACTTTTTTTGTCCGATTTTGACGCCTTACTATACTATGACGTTTTTTATGACATTTTGAGGTCGAAAAAAATTTTGACTTTTGTTGCCCGAAAAAAACGCCTTACTATACTATGACGTTTTTTATGACTTTTGGAGGTCGAAAAAAATTTTGACTTTTGTTGCCCGAAAAAAACGCCTTACTATACTATGACGTTTTTTATGCCATATTGAGGTCGAAAAAAATTTTGACTTTTTTTGCCCGAAAAAAACGCCTTACTATACTATGACGTTTTTTATGACTTTTGGAGGTCGAAAAAATTTTTGACTTATTTTGTCCGATTTTGACGCCTTACTAAACTATGACGTTTTTTATGACATTTTGAGGTCGAAAAAATTTTTGACTTTTTTTGCCCGAAAAAAACGCCTTACTATACTATGACGTTTTTTATGACATTTTGAGGTCGAAAAATTTTTTGACTTTTTTTGTCCGATTTTGACGCCTTACTATACTATGACGTTTTTTATGACTTTTGGAGGTCGAAAAAAATTTTGACTTTTTTTGCCCGAAAAAAACGCCTTACTATACTATGACGTTTTTTATGACTTTTGGAGGTCGAAAAAAAATTTGACTTTTTTTGCCCGAAAAAAACGCCTTACTATACTATGACGTTTTTTATGACTTTTGGAGGTCAAAAAAAATTTTGACTTTTTTTGTCCGATTTTGACGCCTTACGTTTTTTATGACATTTTGAGGTCGAAAAAAATTTTGACTTTTTTTGTCCGATTTTGACGCCTTACTATACTATGACGTTTTTTATGACTTTTGGAGGTCGAAAAAATTTTTGACTTTTTTTGTCCGATTTTGACGCCTTACTATACTATGACGTTTTTTATTACATTTTGAGGTCAAAATTTTTTTTGACTTTTTCTGTCCGATTTTGACGCCTTACTATACTATGACGTTTTTTATGCCATATTGAGGTCGAAAAAAAATTTGACTTTTTTTGCCCGAAAAAAACGCCTTACTATACTATGACGTTTTTTATGACATTTTGAGGTCGAAAAAAATTTTGACTTTTTTTGCTCGAAAAAAACGCCTTACTATACTATGACGTTTTTTATGAGTTTTGGAGGTCAAATTTTTTTTTGACTTTTTCTGTCTGATTTTGACGCCTTACTATACTATGACGTTTTTTATGACTTTTGGAGGTCGAAAAAAATTTTGACTTTTGTTGCCCGAAAAAAAGCCTTACTATACTATGACGTTTTTTATGCCATATTGAGGTCGAAAAAAATTTTGACTTTTTTTGCCCGAAAAAAACGCCTTACTATACTATGACGTTTTTTATGACTTTTGGAGGTCAAAAAAAAATTTGACTTTTTTTGCCCGAAAAAAACGCCTTACTATACTATGACGTTTTTTATGACATTTTGAGGTCGAAAAAATTTTTGACTTTTTTTGCCCGATTTTGACGCCTTACTATACTATGACGTTTTTTATGCCATATTGAGGTCGAAAAAAAATTTGACTTTTTTTGCCCGAAAAAAACGCCTTACTATACTATGACGTTTTTTATGAGTTTTGGAGGTCGAAAAAAAATTTGACTTTTTTTGCCCGAAAAAAACGCCTTACTATACTATGACGTTTTTTATGACTTTTGGAGGTCGAAAAAAATTTTGACTTTTTTTGTCCGATTTTGACGCCTTACTATACTATGACGTTTTTTATGACATTTTGAGGTCGAAAAAATTTTTGACTTTTTTTATCCGATTTTGACGCCTTACTATACTATGACGTTTTTTATGACATTTTGAGGTCGAAAAAAATTTTGACTTTTTTTGTCCGATTTTGACGCCTTACTATACTATGACGTTTTTTATGACATTTTGAGGTCGAAAAAAATTTTGACTTTTTTTGTCCGATTTTGACGCCTTACTATACTATGACGTTTTTTATGACTTTTGGAGGTCGAAAAAAATTTTGACTTTTTTTGTCCGATTTTGACGCCTTACTATACTATGACGTTTTTTATGACATTTTGAGGTCGAAAAAAATTTTGACTTTTTTTGTCCGATTTTGACGCCTTACTATACTATGACGTTTTTTATGACTTTTGGAGGTCGAAAAAAATTTTGACTTTTTTTGCCCGAAAAAAACGCCTTACTATACTATGACGTTTTTTATGACTTTTGGAGGTCGAAAAAAAATGTGACTTTTTTTGCCCGAAAAAAACGCCTTACTATACTATGACGTTTTTTATGACTTTTGGAGGTCGAAAAAAATTTTGACTTTTTTTGTCCGATTTTGACGCCTTACTATACTATGACGTTTTTTATGACATTTTGAGGTCGAAAAAAATTTGACGTTTGTTGCCCGAAAAATACGCCTTACTATACTATGACGTTTTTTATGACTTTTGGAGGTCGAAAAAAATTTTGACTTTTTTTGCCCGAAAAAAACGCCTTACTATACTATGACGTTTTTTATGAGTTTTGGAGGTCGAAAAAATTTTTGACTTTTTTTGCCCGAAAAAAACGCCTTACTATACTATGACGTTTTTTATGACTTTTGGAGGTCGAAAAAAATTTTGACTTTTTTTGTCCGATTTTGACGCCTTACCATACTATGACGTTTTTTATGACTTTAGGAGGTCGAAAAAAATTTGACTTTTTTTGCCCGAAAAAAACGCCTTACTATACTATGACGTTTTTAATGACTTTTGGAGGTCGAAAAATTTTTTGACTCTTTTTGTCAGATTTTGACGCCTTACTATACTATGACGTTTTTTATTACTTTTGAAGGCCGAAAAAATTTTTGACTTATTTTGTCCGATTTTGACGCCTTACTATACTATGACGTTTTTTATGACTTTTGGAGGTCGAAAAAATTTTTGACTTTTTTTGCCCGATTTTGACGCCTTACTATACTATGACGTTTTTTATGACATTTTGAGGTCGAAAAAAATTTTGACTTTTTTTGTCC
This sequence comes from Toxotes jaculatrix, assembly GCF_017976425.1. Lineage (NCBI taxonomy): Eukaryota > Metazoa > Chordata > Actinopteri > Toxotidae > Toxotes > Toxotes jaculatrix. The sequence continues at coordinate 11,108,980 of NC_054412.1, read as the reverse complement.
GATTTTGACGCCTTACTATACTATGACGTTTTTTCTGACTTTTGGAGGTCGAAAAAAATTTTGACTTTTTTTGCCCGAAAAAAACGCCTTACTATACTATGACGTTTTTTATGACATTTTGAGGTCGAAAAAATTTTGACTTTTTTTGTCCGATTTTGACGCCTTACTATACTATGACGTTTTTTATGACATTTTTAGGTCGAAAAAAATTTTGACTTTTGTTGCCCGAAAAAAACGCCTTACTATACTATGACGTTTTTTAAGAGTTTTGGAGGTCGAAAAAATTTTTGACTTTTTTTGCCCGAAAAAAACGCCTTACTATACTATGACGTTTTTTATGACTTTTGGAGGTCGAAAAAAAATTTGACTTTTTTTGCCCGAAAAAAACGCCTTACTATACTATGACGTTTTTTATGACTTTTGGAGGTCGAAAAAAATTTTGACTTTTTTTTGTCCGATTTTGACGCCTTACTATACTATGACGTTTTTTATGACATTTTGAGGTCGAAAAAAATTTTGACTTTTTTTGTCCGATTTTGACGCCTTACTATACTATGATGTTTTTTATGACTTTTGGAGGTCGAAAAAATTTTTGACTTTTTTTGTCCGATTTTGACGCCTTACTATACTATGACGTTTTTTATGACTTTTGGAGGTCGAAAAATAATTTGACTTTTTTTGCCCGAAAAAAACGCCTTACTATACTATGACGTTTTTTATGACTTTTGGAGGTCGAAAAAAAATTTGACTTTTTTTGCCCGAAAAAAACGCCTTACTATACTATGACGTTTTTTATGACTTTTGGAGGTCGAAAAAAATTTTGACTTTTTTTGTCCGATTTTGACGCCTTACTATACTATGACGTTTTTTTATGACATTTTGAGGTCGAAAAAAATTTGACATTTGTTGCCCGAAAAAAACGCCTTACTATACTATGACGTTTTTTATGACTTTTGGAGGTCGAAAAAAATTTTGACTTTTTTTGTCCGATTTTGATGCCTTACTATACTATGACGTTTTTTATGACTTTTGGAGGTCGAAAAAAATTTTGACTTTTTTTGCCCGAAAAAAACGCCTTACTATACTATGACGTTTTTTATGAGTTTTGGAGGTCGAAAAATTTTTTGACTTTTTTTGCCCGATTTTGACGCCTTACTATACTATGACGTTTTTTATGACTTTTGGAGGTCGAAAAAAATTTTGACTTTTTTTGCCCGATTTTGACGCCTTACTATACTATGACGTTTTTTATGACATTTTGAGGTCGAAAAAAATTTTGACTTTTTTTGTCCGATTTTGACGCCTTACTATACTATGATGTTTTTTATGACTTTTGGAGGTCGAAAAAAATTTAGACTTTTTTTGCCTGAAAAAAACGCCTTACTATACTATGACGTTTTTTATGAGTTTTGGAGGTCAAAAATTTTTTTGACTTTTTCTGTCCGATTTTGACGCCTTACTATACTATGACGTTTTTTATGAGTTTTGGAGGTCGAAAAAAATTTTGACTTTTTTTGCCCGAAAAAAACGCCTTACTATACTATGACGTTTCTTATGACATTTTGAGGTCGAAAAAAACTTGACGTTTGTTGCCCGAAAAAAACGCCTTACTATACTATGACGTTTTTTATGACTTTTGGAGGTCGAAAAAAATTTTGACTTTTTTTGTCCGATTTTGACGCCTTACTATACTATGACGTTTTTTATGACTTTTGGAGGTCGAAAAAAATTTTGACTTTTTTTGCCCGATTTTGACGCCTTACTATACTATGACGTTTTTTATGACATTTTGAGGTCAAAATTTTTTTTGACTTTTTCTGTCCGATTTTGACGCCTTACTATACTATGACGTTTTTTATGCCATATTGAGGTCGAAAAAAATTTTGACTTTTTTTGCCCGAAAAAAACGCCTTACTATACTATGACGTTTTTTATGACATTTTGAGGTCGAAAAAAATTTTGACTTTTTTTGCCCGAAAAAAACGCCTTACTATACTATGACGTTTTTTATGACATTTTGAGGTCGAAAAAAATTTTGACTTTTTTTGTCCGATTTTGACGCCTTACTATACTATGACGTTTTTTATGACATTTTGAGGTCGAAAAAAATTTTGACTTTTTTTGTCCGATTTTGACGCCTTACTATACTATGACGTTTTTTATGACTTTTGGAGGTCGAAAAAAATTTTGACTTTTTTTGTCCGATTTTGACGCCTTACTATACTATGACGTTTTTTATGACATTTTGAGGTCGAAAAAAATTTTGACTTTTTTTGTCCGATTTTGACGCCTTACTATACTATGACGTTTTTTATGACTTTTGGAGGTCGAAAAAAATTTTGACTTTTTTTGCCCGAAAAAAACGCCTTACTATACTATGACGTTTTTTATGACTTTTGGAGGTCGAAAAAAAATTTGACTTTTTTTGCCCGAAAAAAACGCCTTACTATACTATGACGTTTTTTATGACTTTTGGAGGTCGAAAAAATTTTTGACTTTTTTTGTCCGATTTTGACGCCTTACTATACTATGACGTTTTTTATGACATTTTGAGGTCGAAAAAAATTTTGACTTTTTTTATCCGATTTTGACGCCTTACTATACTATGACGTTTTTTATGCCATATTGAGGTCGAAAAAAATTTTGACTTTTTTTGCCCGAAAAAAACGCCTTACTATACTATGACGTTTTTTATGACATTTTGAGGTCGAAAAAAATTTTGACTTTTTTTGCCCGAAAAAAACGCCTTACTATACTATGACGTTTTTTATGAGTTTTGGAGGTCAAAATTTTTTTTGACTTTTTCTGTCCGATTTTGACGCCTTACTATACTATGACGTTTTTTATGACATTTTGAGGTCGAAAAAAATTTTGACTTTTTTTGCCCGAAAAAAACGCCTTACTATACTATGACGTTTTTTATGACTTTTGGAGGTCGAAAAAAATTTTGACTTTTTTTATCCGATTTTGACGCCTTACTATACTATGACGTTTTTTATGACATTTTGAGGTCGAAAAAAATTTTGACTTTTTTTGTCCGATTTTGACGCCTTACTATACTATGACGTTTTTTATGACTTTTGGAGGTCGAAAAAAATTTTGACTTTTTTTGCCCGAAAAAAACGCCTTACTATACTATGACGTTTTTTATGACTTTTGGAGGTCGAAAAAAAATTTGACTTTTTTTGCCCGAAAAAAACGCCTTACTATACTATGACGTTTTTTATGACTTTTGGAGGTCGAAAAAATTTTTGACTTTTTTTGTCCGATTTTGACGCCTTACTATACTATGACGTTTTTTATGACATTTTGAGGTCGAAAAAAATTTTGACTTTTTTTATCCGATTTTGACGCCTTACTATACTATGACGTTTTTTATGACATTTTGAGGTCGAAAAAAATTTTGACTTTTTTTGTCCGATTTTGACGCCTTACTATACTATGACGTTTTTTATGACATTTTGAGGTCGAAAAAAATTTTGACTTTTTTTGTCCGATTTTGACGCCTTACTATACTATGACGTTTTTTATGAGTTTTGGAGGTCGAAAAAATTTTTGACTTTTTTTGCCCGAAAAAAACGCCTTACTATACTATGACGTTTTTTATGACTTTTGGAGGTCGAAAAAAATTTTGACTTTTTTTGTCCGATTTTGACGCCTTACCATACTATGACGTTTTTTATGACTTTAGGAGGTCGAAAAAAATTTTGACTTTTTTTGCCCGAAAAAAACGCCTTACTATACTATGACGTTTTTTATGACATTTTGAGGTCGAAAAAAACTTGACTTTTTTTGCCCGAAAAAAACGCCTTACTATACTATGACGTTTTTAATGACTTTTGGAGGTCGAAAAATTTTTTGACTCTTTTTGTCAGATTTTGACGCCTTACTATACTATGACGTTTTTTATTACTTTTGAAGGTCGAAAAAAATTTTGACTTTTGTTGCCCGAAAAAAACGCCTTACTATACTATGACGTTTTTTAAGAGTTTTGGAGGTCGAAAAATTTTTGACTTTTTTTGCCCGAAAAAAACGCCTTACTATACTATGACGTTTTTTATGACTTTTGGAGGTCGAAAAAAAATTTGACTTTTTTTGCCCGAAAAAAACGCCTTACTATACTATGACGTTTTTTATGACTTTTGGAGGTCGAAAAAAATTTTGACTTTTTTTGTCCGATTTTGACGCCTTACTATACTATGACGTTTTTTATGACATTTTGAGGTCGAAAAAAATTTTGACTTTTTTTGTCCGATTTTGACGCCTTACTATACTATGATGTTTTTTATGACTTTTGGAGGTCGAAAAAATTTTTGACTTTTTTTGTCCGATTTTGACGCCTTACTATACTATGACGTTTTTTATGACATTTTGAGGTCGAAAAAAATTTGACGTTTGTTGCCCGAAAAAAACGCCTTACTATACTATGACGTTTTTTATGACTTTTGGAGGTCGAAAAAAATTTTGACTTTTTTTGCCCGAAAAAAACGCCTTACTATACTATGACGTTTTTTATGAGTTTTGGAGGTCGAAAAAATTTTTGACTTTTTTTGCCCGAAAAAAACGCCTTACTATACTATGACGTTTTTTATGACTTTTGGAGGTCGAAAAAAATTTTGACTTTTTTTGTCCGATTTTGACGCCTTACCATACTATGACGTTTTTTATGACTTTAGGAGGTCGAAAAAAATTTTGACTTTTTTTGCCCGAAAAAAAACGCCTTACTATACTATGACGTTTTTTATGACATTTTGAGGTCGAAAAAAAGTTGACTTTTTTTGCCCGAAAAAAACGCCTTACTATACTATGACGTTTTTAATGACTTTTGGAGGTCGAAAAATTTTTTGACTCTTTTTGTCAGATTTTGACGCCTTACTATACTATGACGTTTTTTATTACTTTTGAAGGTCGAAAAAATTTTTGACTTATTTTGTCCGATTTTGACGCCTTACTATACTATGACGTTTTTTATGACTTTTGGAGGTCAAAAAAAATTTTGACTTTTTTTGCCCGATTTTGACGCCTTACTATACTATGACGTTTTTTATGACATTTTGAGGTCGAAAAAAATTTTGACTTTTTTTGTCCGATTTTGACGCCTTACTATACTATGACGTTTTTTATGACTTTTGGAGGTCGAAAAAAATTTTGACTTTTTTTGCCCGATTTTGACGCCTTACTATACTATGACGTTTTTTATGACATTTTGAGGTCGAAAAAATTTTGACTTTTTTTGTCCGATTTTGACGCCTTACTATACTATGATGTTTTTTATGACATTTTTAGGTCGAAAAAAATTTTGACTTTTGTTGCCCGAAAAAAACGCCTTACTATACTATGACGTTTTTTAAGAGTTTTGGAGGTCGAAAAATTTTTGACTTTTTTTGCCCGAAAAAAACGCCTTACTATACTATGACGTTTTTTATGACTTTTGGAGGTCGAAAAAAAATTTGACTTTTTTTGCCCGAAAAAAACGCCTTACTATACTATGACGTTTTTTATGAGTTTTGGAGGTCAAAAATTTTTTTGACTTTTTCTGTCCGATTTTGACGCCTTACTATACTATGACGTTTTTTATGAGTTTTGGAGGTCGAAAAAAATTTTGACTTTTTTTGCCCGAAAAAAACGCCTTACTATACTATGACGTTTTTTATGACATTTTGAGGTCGAAAAAAAATTTGACGTTTGTTGCCCGAAAAAAACGCCTTACTATACTATGACGTTTTTTATGACTTTTGGAGGTCGAAAAAAATTTTGACTTTTTTTGTCCGATTTTGACGCCTTACTATACTATGACGTTTTTTATGACTTTTGGAGGTCGAAAAAAATTTTGACTTTTTTTGCCCGATTTTGACGCCTTACTATACTATGACGTTTTTTATGACATTTTGAGGTCGAAAAAAATTTTGACTTTTTTTGCCCGATTTTGACGCCTTACTATACTATGACGTTTTTTATGACATTTTGAGGTCGAAAAAAATTTTGACTTTTGTTGCCCGAAAAAAACGCCTTACTATACTATGACGTTTTTTATGAGTTTTGGAGGTCGAAAAAATTTTTGACTTTTTTTGCCCGAATAAAACGCCTTACTATACTATGACGTTTTTAATGACTTTTGGAGGTCGAAAAAAATTTTGACTTTTTTTGTCCGATTTTGACGCCTTACTATACTATGACGTTTTTTATGACTTTTGGAGGTCGAAAAAAATTTTGACTTTTTTTGCCCGATTTTGACGCCTTACTATACTATGACGTTTTTTATGACATTTTGAGGTCGAAAAAAATTTTGACTTTTTTTGCCCGATTTTGACGCCTTACTATACTATGACGTTTTTTATGACATTTTGAGGTCGAAAAAAATTTTGACTTTTGTTGCCCGAAAAAAACGCCTTACTATACTATGACGTTTTTTATGAGTTTTGGAGGTCGAAAAAATTTTTGACTTTTTTTGCCCGAATAAAACGCCTTACTATACTATGACGTTTTTAATGACTTTTGGAGGTCGAAAAATTTTTTGACTCTTTTTGTCAGATTTTGACGCCTTACTATACTATGACGTTTTTTATTACTTTTGAAGGTCGAAAAAAATTTTGACTTATTTTGTCCGATTTTGACGCCTTACTATACTATGACGTTTTTTATGACTTTTGGAGGTCGAAAAAAATTTTGACTTTTTTTGCCCGATTTTGACGCCTTACTATACTATGACGTTTTTTATTACTTTTGAAGGTCGAAAAAAATTTTGACTTATTTTGTCCGATTTTGACGCCTTACTATACTATGACGTTTTTTATGACTTTTGGAGGTCGAAAAAAATTTTGACTTTTTTTGCCCGATTTTGACGCCTTACTATACTATGACGTTTTTTATGACATTTTGAGGTCGAAAAAAATTTAGACTTTTTTTGTCCGATTTTGACGCCTTACTATACTATGATGTTTTTTATGACTTTTGGAGGTCGAAAAAAATTTAGACTTTTTTTGTCTGAAAAAAACGCCTTACTATACTATGACGTTTTTTATGAGTTTTGGAGGTCAAAAATTTTTTTGACTTTTTTTGTCCGATTTTGACGCCTTACTATACTATGACGTTTTTTATTACATTTTGAGGTCAAAATTTTTTTTGACTTTTTCTGTCCGATTTTGACGCCTTACTATACTATGACGTTTTTTATGCCATATTGAGGTCGAAAAAAATTTTGACTTTTTTTGCCCGAAAAAAACGCCTTACTATACTATGACGTTTTTTATGACATTTTGAGGTCGAAAAAAATTTTGACTTTTTTTGCCCGAAAAAAACGCCTTACTATACTATGACGTTTTCTATGAGTTTTGGAGGTCAAAATTTTTTTTGACTTTTTCTGTCCGATTTTGACGCCTTACTATACTATGACGTTTTTTATGACATTTTGAGGTCGAAAAAAATTTTGACTTTTTTTGCCCGAAAAAAACGCCTTACTATACTATGACGTTTTTTATGACTTTTGGAGGTCGAAAAAAATTTTGACTTTTTTTGCCCGAAAAAAACGCCTTACTATACTATGACGTTTTTTATGCCATATTGAGGTCGAAAAAATTTTTGACTTTTTTTGCCCGAAAAAAACGCCTTACTATACTATGACGTTTTTTATGACTTTTGGAGGTCGAAAAAATTTTTGACTTATTTTGTCCGATTTTGACGCCTTACTATACTATGACGTTTTTTATGACATTTTGAGGTCGAAAAAAAATTTGACTTTTTTTGGCCGAAAAAAACGCCTTACTATACTATGACGTTTTTTATGACATTTTGAGGTCGAAAAAAATTTTGACTTTTTTTGTCCGATTTTGACGCCTTACTATACTATGACGTTTTTTATGACTTTTGGAGGTCGAAAAAAATTTTGACTTTTTTGGCCCGAAAAAAACGCCTTACTATACTATGACGTTTTTTATGACTTTTGGAGGTCGAAAAATTTTTTTGACTTTTTTTGTCCGATTTTGACGCCTTACTATACTATGACGTTTTTTATGACATTTTGAGGTCGAAAAAAATTTTGACTTTTTTTGTCCGATTTTGACGCCTTACTATACTATGACGTTTTTTATGACTTTTGGAGGTCGAAAAAAATGTTGACTTTTTTTGTCCGAAAAAAACGCCTTACTATACTATGACGTTTTTTATGACATTTTGAGGTCGAAAAAAAATTTGACTTTTTTTGGCCGAAAAAAACGCCTTAATATACTATGACGTTTTTTATGACTTTTGGAGGTCGAAAAAAATTTTGACTTTTTTTGCCCGAAAAAAACGCCTTACTATACTATGACGTTTTTTATGACTTTTGGAGGTCGAAAAATTTTTTTGACTTTTTTTGTCCGATTTTGACGCCTTACTATACTATGACGTTTTTTATGACATTTTGAGGTCGAAAAAAATTTTGACTTTTTTTGTCCGATTTTGACGCCTTACTATACTATGACGTTTTTTATGACTTTTGGAGGTCGAAAAAAAATTTGACTTTTTTTGCCCGAAAAAAACGCCTTACTATACTATGACGTTTTTTTATGACTTTTGGAGGTCGAAAAAAATTTTGACTTTTTTTGTCCGATTTTGACGCCTTACTATACTATGACGTTTTTTATGACATTTTGAGGTCGAAAAAAATTTTGACTTTTTTTGTCCGATTTTGACGCCTTACTATACTATGACGTTTTTTATGACATTTTGAGGTCGAAAAAAATTTGACGTTTGTTGCCCGAAAAAAACGCCTTACTATACTATGACGTTTTTTATGACTTTTGGAGGTCGAAAAAAAATTTGACTTTTTTTGCCCGAAAAAAACGCCTTACTATACTATGACGTTTTTATGAGTTTTGGAGGTCGAAAAAATTTTTGACTTTTTTTGCCCGAAAAAAACGCCTTACTATACTATGACGTTTTTTATGACTTTTGGAGGTCGAGTAAAATTTTGACTTTTTTTGCCCGATTTTAACGCCTTACTATACTATGACGTTTTTTATGACATTTTGAGGTCGAAAAAATTTTTGACTTTTTTTGCCCGATTTTGACGCCTTACTATACTATGACGTTTTTTATGACATTTTGAGGTCGAAAAAAATTTTGACTTTTTTTGTCCGATTTTGACGCCTTACTATACTATGATGTTTTTTATGACTTTTGGAGGTCGAAAAAAATTTAGACTTTTTTTGCCTGAAAAAAACGCCTTACTATACTATGACGTTTTTTATGAGTTTTGGAGGTCAAAAAAAATTTTGACTTTTTTTGTCCGATTTTGACGCCTTACTATACTATGATGTTTTTTATGACTTTTGGAGGTCGAAAAAAATTTAGACTTTTTTTGCCTGAAAAAAACGCCTTACTATACTATGACGTTTTTTATGAGTTTTGGAGGTCAAAATTTTTTTTGACTTTTTCTGTCCGATTTTGACGCCTTACTATACTATGACGTTTTTTATGAGTTTTGGAGGTCGAAAAAAATTTTGACTTTTTTTGCCCGAAAAAAACGCCTTACTATACTATGACGTTTTTTATGACATTTTGAGGTCGAAAAAAAATTTGACGTTTGTTGCCCGAAAAAAACGCCTTACTATACTATGACGTTTTTTATGACTTTTGGAGGTCGAAAAAAATTTTGACTTTTTTTGTCCGATTTTGACGCCTTACTATACTATGACGTTTTTTATGACTTTTGGAGGTCGAAAAAAATTTTGACTTTTTTTGCCCGATTTTGACGCCTTACTATACTATGACGTTTTTTATGACATTTTGAGGTCGAAAAAAATTTTGACTTTTTTTGCCCGATTTTGACGCCTTACTATACTATGACATTTTTTATGACATTTTGAGGTCGAAAAAAATTTTGACTTTTGTTGCCCGAAAAAAACGCCTTACTATACTATGACGTTTTTTATGAGTTTTGGAGGTCGAAAAAATTTTTGACTTTTTTTGCCCGAAAAAAACGCCTTACTATACTATGACGTTTTTAATGACTTTTGGAGGTCGAAAAATTTTTTGACTCTTTTTGTCAGATTTTGACGCCTTACTATACTATGACGTTTTTTATTACTTTTGAAGGTCGAAAAAAATTTTGACTTATTTTGTCCGATTTTGACGCCTTACTATACTATGACGTTTTTTATGACTTTTGGAGGTCGAAAAAAATTTTGACTTTTTTTGCCCGATTTTGACGCCTTACTATACTATGACGTTTTTTATTACTTTTGAAGGTCGAAAAAAATTTTGACTTATTTTGTCCGATTTTGACGCCTTACTATACTATGACGTTTTTTATGACTTTTGGAGGTCGAAAAAAATTTTGACTTTTTTTGCCCGATTTTGACGCCTTACTATACTATGACGTTTTTTATGACATTTTGAGGTCGAAAAAAATTTTGACTTTTTTTGTCCGATTTTGACGCCTTACTATACTATGATGTTTTTTATGACTTTTGGAGGTCGAAAAAAATTTAGACTTTTTTTGCCTGAAAAAAACGCCTTACTATACTATGACGTTTTTTATGAGTTTTGGAGGTCAAAAATTTTTTTGACTTTTTTTGTCCGATTTTGACGCCTTACTATACTATGACGTTTTTTATGCCATATTGAGGTCGAAAAAAATTTTGACTTTTGTTGCCCGAAAAAAACGCCTTACTATACTATGACGTTTTTTATGACTTTTGGAGGTCGAAAAAAATTTTGACTTATTTTGTCCGATTTTGACGCCTTACTATACTATGACGTTTTTTATTACATTTTGAGGTCAAAATTTTTTTTGACTTTTTCTGTCCGATTTTGACGCCTTACTATACTATGACGTTTTTTATGCCATATTGAGGTCGAAAAAAATTTTGACTTTTTTTGCCCGAAAAAAACGCCTTACTATACTATGACGTTTTTTATGACATTTTGAGGTCGAAAAAAATTTTGACTTTTTTTGCCCGAAAAAAACGCCTTACTATACTATGACGTTTTTTATGACTTTTGGAGGTCGAAAAAAATTTTGACTTTTGTTGCCCGAAAAAAACGCCTTACTATACTATGACGTTTTTTATGCCATATTGAGGTCGAAAAAATTTTTGACTTTTTTTGCCCGAAAAAAACGCCTTACTATACTATGACGTTTTTTATGACTTTTGGAGGTCGAAAAAATTTTTGACTTATTTTGTCCGATTTTGACGCCTTACTATACTATGACGTTTTTTATGACATTTTGAGGTCGAAAAAAAATTTGACTTTTTTTGGCCGAAAAAAACGCCTTACTATACTATGACGTTTTTTATGACTTTTGGAGGTCGAAAAAAATTTTGACTTTTTTTGTCCGATTTTGACGCCTTACTATACTATGACGTTTTTTATGACATTTTGAGGTCGAAAAAAATTTTGACTTTTTTTGCCCGAAAAAAACGCCTTACTATACTATGACGTTTTTTATGACATTTTGAGGTCGAAAAAAATTTTGACTTTTTTTGTCCGATTTTGACGCCTTACTATACTATGACGTTTTTTATGACTTTTGGAGGTCGAAAAAAATTTTGACTTTTTTGGCCCGAAAAAAACGCCTTACTATACTATGACGTTTTTTATGACTTTTGGAGGTCGAAAAAATTTTTTGACTTTTTTTGTCCGATTTTGACGCCTTACTATACTATGACGTTTTTTATGACATTTTGAGGTCGAAAAAAATTTTGACTTTTTTTGTCCGATTTTGACGCCTTACTATACTATGACGTTTTTTATGACTTTTGGAGGTCGAAAAAAATGTTGACTTTTTTTGTCCGAAAAAAACGCCTTACTATACTATGACGTTTTTTATGACATTTTGAGGTCGAAAAAAAATTTGACTTTTTTTGGCCGAAAAAAACGCCTTAATATACTATGACGTTTTTTATGACTTTTGGAGGTCGAAAAAAATTTTGACTTTTTTTGCCCGAAAAAAACGCCTTACTATACTATGACGTTTTTTATGACTTTTGGAGGTCGAAAAAAAATTTGACTTTTTTTGCCCGAAAAAAACGCCTTACTATACTATGATGTTTTTTATGACATTTTGAGGTCAAAAAAAAATTTGACTTTTTTTGACCGATTTTGACGCCATACTATACTATGACGTTTTTTATGACATTTTGAGGTCAAAAAAATTTTGACTTTTTTTGTCCGATTTTGACGTCATACTATACTATGACGTTTTTTATGACGTTTTGAGGTCAAAAAATTTTTTGACTTTTTTTACCCGAAAAAAAACGCCATACTATACAATGATGTTTTTTATGACATTTTGAGGTCGAAAAAAATTTTGACTTTTTTTGTCCGATTTTGACGCCTTACTATACTATGACATTTTTTATGACTTTTGGAGGTCGAAAAAAAGTTGACTTTTTTTGCCCGAAAAAAACGCCTTACTATACTATGACGTTTTTTATGACTTTTGGAGGTCGAAAAAAATTTTGACTTTTTTTGTCCGATTTTGACGCCTTACTATACTATGACGTTTTTTATGACATTTGGAGGTCGAAAAAAATTTTGACTTTTTTTGCCCGAAAAAAACGCCTTACTGTACTATGACGTTTTTTATGACATTTTGAGGTCAAAAAATTTTTTGACTTTTTTGGGCAAATTTTGACGCCTTACTATACTATGACGTTTTTTATGACATTTTGAGGTCAAAAATTTTTTTGACTTTTTTTGCCCGAAAAAACGCCTTACTATACTATGACTTTTTTTATGACATTTTGAGGTCGAAAAAAATTTTGACTTTTTTTGTCCGATTTTGACGCCTTACTATACTATGACGTTTTTTATGACTTTTGGAGGTCGAAAAAAATTTTGACTTTTTTTGCCCGAAAAAAACGCCTTACTATACTATGACGTTTTTTATGACTTTTGGAGGTCGAAAAAAAATTTGACTTTTTTTGCCCGAAAAAAACGCCTTACTATACTATGACGTTTTTTATGACTTTTGGAGGTCGAAAAAAATTTTGACTTTTTTTGTCCGATTTTGACGCCTTACTATACTATGACGTTTTTTATGACTTTTGGAGGTCGAAAAAAAATTTGACTTTTTTTGCCCGAAAAAAACGCCTTACTATACTATGATGTTTTTTATGACATTTTGAGGTCAAAAAAAAATTTGACTTTTTTTGACCGATTTTGACGCCATACTATACTATGACGTTTTTTATGACATTTTGAGGTCAAAAAAAAATTTGACTTTTTTTGCCCGAAAAAAACGCCATACTATACTATGATGTTTTTTATGACATTTTGAGGTCAAAAAAATTTTGACTTTTTTTGTCCGATTTTGACGTCATACTATACTATGACGTTTTTTATGACGTTTTGAGGTCAAAAAAATTTTTGACTTTTTTTACCCGAAAAAAAACGCCATACTATACAATGATGTTTTTTATGACATTTTGAGGTCGAAAAAAATTTTGACTTTTTTTGTCCGATTTTGACGCCTTACTATACTATGACATTTTTTATGACTTTTGGAGGTCGAAAAAAAGTTGACTTTTTTTGCCCGAAAAAAACGCCTTACTATACTATGACGTTTTTTATGACTTTTGGAGGTCGAAAAAAATTTTGACTTTTTTTGTCCGATTTTGACGCCTTACTATACTATGACGTTTTTTATGACATTTGGAGGTCGAAAAAAATTTTGACTTTTTTTGCCCGAAAAAAACGCCTTACTGTACTATGACGTTTTTTATGACATTTTGAGGTCAAAAAATTTTTTGACTTTTTTGGGCAAATTTTGACGCCTTACTATACTATGACGTTTTTTATGACATTTTGAGGTCAAAAATTTTTTTGACTTTTTTTGCCCGAAAAAAACGCCTTACTATACTATGACTTTTTTTATGACATTTTGAGGTCGAAAAAAATTTTGACTTTTTTTGTCCGATTTTGACGCCTTACTATACTATGACGTTTTTTATGACTTTTGGAGGTCGAAAAAAATTTTGACTTTTTTTGCCCGAAAAAAACGCCTTACTATACTATGACGTTTTTTATGACTTTTGGAGGTCGAAAAAAAATTTGACTTTTTTTGCCCGAAAAAAACGCCTTACTATACTATGACGTTTTTTATGACTTTTGGAGGTCGAAAAAAATTTTGACTTTTTTTGTCCGATTTTGACGCCTTACTATACTATGACGTTTTTTATGACATTTTGAGGTCGAAAAAAATTTGACGTTTGTTGCCCGAAAAAAACGCCTTACTATACTATGACGTTTTTTATGACTTTTGGAGGTCGAAAAAAAATTTGACTTTTTTTGCCCGAAAAAAACGCCTTACTATACTATGACGTTTTTATGAGTTTTGGAGGTCGAAAAAATTTTTGACTTTTTTTGCCCGAAAAAAACGCCTTACTATACTATGACGTTTTTTATGACTTTTGGAGGTCGAGTAAAATTTTGACTTTTTTTGCCCGATTTTAACGCCTTACTATACTATGACGTTTTTTATGACATTTTGAGGTCGAAAAAATTTTTGACTTTTTTTGCCCGATTTTGACGCCTTACTATACTATGACGTTTTTTATGACATTTTGAGGTCGAAAAAAATTTTGACTTTTTTTGTCCGATTTTGACGCCTTACTATACTATGATGTTTTTTATGACTTTTGGAGGTCGAAAAAAATTTAGACTTTTTTTGCCTGAAAAAAACGCCTTACTATACTATGACGTTTTTTATGAGTTTTGGAGGTCAAAAAAAATTTTGACTTTTTTTGTCCGATTTTGACGCCTTACTATACTATGATGTTTTTTATGACTTTTGGAGGTCGAAAAAAATTTAGACTTTTTTTGCCTGAAAAAAACGCCTTACTATACTATGACGTTTTTTATGAGTTTTGGAGGTCAAAATTTTTTTTGACTTTTTCTGTCCGATTTTGACGCCTTACTATACTATGACGTTTTTTATGAGTTTTGGAGGTCGAAAAAAATTTTGACTTTTTTTGCCCGAAAAAAACGCCTTACTATACTATGACGTTTTTTATGACATTTTGAGGTCGAAAAAAAATTTGACGTTTGTTGCCCGAAAAAAACGCCTTACTATACTATGACGTTTTTTATGACTTTTGGAGGTCGAAAAAAATTTTGACTTTTTTTGTCCGATTTTGACGCCTTACTATACTATGACGTTTTTTATGACTTTTGGAGGTCGAAAAAAATTTTGACTTTTTTTGCCCGATTTTGACGCCTTACTATACTATGACGTTTTTTATGACATTTTGAGGTCGAAAAAAATTTTGACTTTTTTTGCCCGATTTTGACGCCTTACTATACTATGACATTTTTTATGACATTTTGAGGTCGAAAAAAATTTTGACTTTTGTTGCCCGAAAAAAACGCCTTACTATACTATGACGTTTTTTATGAGTTTTGGAGGTCGAAAAAATTTTTGACTTTTTTTGCCCGAAAAAAACGCCTTACTATACTATGACGTTTTTAATGACTTTTGGAGGTCGAAAAATTTTTTGACTCTTGTTTTCAGATTTTGACGCCTTACTATACTATGACGTTTTTTATTACTTTTGAAGGTCGAAAAAAATTTTGACTTATTTTGTCCGATTTTGACGCCTTACTATACTATGACGTTTTTTATGACTTTTGGAGGTCGAAAAAAATTTTGACTTTTTTTGCCCGATTTTGACGCCTTACTATACTATGACGTTTTTTATTACTTTTGAAGGTCGAAAAAAATTTTGACTTATTTTGTCCGATTTTGACGCCTTACTATACTATGACGTTTTTTATGACTTTTGGAGGTCGAAAAAAATTTTGACTTTTTTTGCCCGATTTTGACGCCTTACTATACTATGACGTTTTTTATGACATTTTGAGGTCGAAAAAAATTTTGACTTTTTTTGTCCGATTTTGACGCCTTACTATACTATGATGTTTTTTATGACTTTTGGAGGTCGAAAAAAATTTAGACTTTTTTTGCCTGAAAAAAACGCCTTACTATACTATGACGTTTTTTATGAGTTTTGGAGGTCAAAAATTTTTTTGACTTTTTTTGTCCGATTTTGACGCCTTACTATACTATGACGTTTTTTATGCCATATTGAGGTCGAAAAAAATTTTGACTTTTGTTGCCCGAAAAAAACGCCTTACTATACTATGACGTTTTTTATGACTTTTGGAGGTCGAAAAAAATTTTGACTTATTTTGTCCGATTTTGACGCCTTACTATACTATGACGTTTTTTATTACATTTTGAGGTCAAAATTTTTTTTGACTTTTTCTGTCCGATTTTGACGCCTTACTATACTATGACGTTTTTTATGCCATATTGAGGTCGAAAAAAATTTTGACTTTTTTTGCCCGAAAAAAACGCCTTACTATACTATGACGTTTTTTATGACATTTTGAGGTCGAAAAAAATTTTGACTTTTTTTGCCCGAAAAAAACGCCTTACTATACTATGACGTTTTTTATGACTTTTGGAGGTCGAAAAAAATTTTGACTTTTGTTGCCCGAAAAAAACGCCTTACTATACTATGACGTTTTTTATGCCATATTGAGGTCGAAAAAATTTTTGACTTTTTTTGCCCGAAAAAAACGCCTTACTATACTATGACGTTTTTTATGACTTTTGGAGGTCGAAAAAATTTTTGACTTATTTTGTCCGATTTTGACGCCTTACTATACTATGACGTTTTTTATGACATTTTGAGGTCGAAAAAAAATTTGACTTTTTTTGGCCGAAAAAAACGCCTTACTATACTATGACGTTTTTTATGACTTTTGGAGGTCGAAAAAAATTTTGACTTTTTTTGTCCGATTTTGACGCCTTACTATACTATGACGTTTTTTATGACATTTTGAGGTCGAAAAAAATTTTGACTTTTTTTGCCCGAAAAAAACGCCTTACTATACTATGACGTTTTTTATGACATTTTGAGGTCGAAAAAAATTTTGACTTTTTTTGTCCGATTTTGACGCCTTACTATACTATGACGTTTTTTATGACATTTTGAGGTCGAAAAAAAATTTGACTTTTTTTGGCCGAAAAAAACGCCTTAATATACTATGACGTTTTTTATGACTTTTGGAGGTCGAAAAAAATTTTGACTTTTTTTGCCCGAAAAAAACGCCTTACTATACTATGACGTTTTTTATGACTTTTGGAGGTCGAAAATTTTTTTTGACTTTTTTTGTCCGATTTTGACGCCTTACTATACTATGACGTTTTTTATGACATTTTGAGGTCGAAAAAAATTTTGACTTTTTTTGTCCGATTTTGACGCCTTACTATACTATGACGTTTTTTATGACTTTTGGAGGTCGAAAAAAAATTTGACTTTTTTTGCCCGAAAAAAACGCCTTACTATACTATGACGTTTTTTTATGACTTTTGGAGGTCGAAAAAAATTTTGACTTTTTTTGTCCGATTTTGACGCCTTACTATACTATGACGTTTTTTATGACATTTTGAGGTCGAAAAAAATTTTGACTTTTTTTGTCCGATTTTGACGCCTTACTATACTATGACGTTTTTTATGACTTTTGGAGGTCGAAAAAAAATTTGACTTTTTTTTTCCGATTTTGACGCCTTACTATACTATGACGTTTTTTATGACTTTTGGAGGTCGAAAAAAATTTTGACTTTTTTTGTCCGATTTTGACGCCTTACTATACTATGACGTTTTTTATGACTTTTGGAGGTCGAAAAAAAATTTGACTTTTTTTGCCCGAAAAAAACGCCTTACTATACTATGATGTTTTTTATGACATTTTGAGGTCAAAAAAAAATTTGACTTTTTTTGACCGATTTTGACGCCATACTATACTATGACGTTTTTTATGACATTTTGAGGTCAAAAAAAAATTTGACTTTTTTTGCCCGAAAAAAACGCCATACTATACTATGATGTTTTTTATGACATTTTGAGGTCAAAAAAATTTTGACTTTTTTTGTCCGATTTTGACGTCATACTATACTATGACGTTTTTTATGACGTTTTGAGGTCAAAAAAATTTTTGACTTTTTTTACCCGAAAAAAAAACGCCATACTATACAATGATGTTTTTTATGACATTTTGAGGTCGAAAAAAATTTTGACTTTTTTTGTCCGATTTTGACGCCTTACTATACTATGACATTTTTTATGACTTTTGGAGGTCGAAAAAAAGTTGACTTTTTTTGCCCGAAAAAAACGCCTTACTATACTATGACGTTTTTTATGACTTTTGGAGGTCGAAAAAAATTTTTTTGACTTTTTTTGTCCGATTTTGACGCCTTACTATACTATGACGTTTTTTATGACATTTGGAGGTCGAAAAAAATTTTGACTTTTTTTGCCCGAAAAAAACGCCTTACTGTACTATGACGTTTTTTATGACATTTTGAGGTCAAAAAATTTTTTGACTTTTTTGGGCAAATTTTGACGCCTTACTATACTATGACGTTTTTTATGACATTTTGAGGTCAAAAATTTTTTTGACTTTTTTTGCCCGAAAAAACGCCTTACTATACTATGACTTTTTTTATGACATTTTGAGGTCAAAAAAATTTTGACTTTTTTTGTCCGATTTGGCGTCATACTATACTATGACGTTTTTTATGACATTTTGAGGTCAAAATTTTTTTTGACTTTTTTTGCCCAAAAAAAAAACGCCATACTATACTATGACGTTTTGAGGTCAAAAAAAATTTTGACTTTTTTTACCCGAAAAAAACGCCATACTATACAATGATGTTTTTTATGACATTTTGAGGCCAAAAAAATTTTTGACTTTTTTTGTCCGATTTTGACGCCTTACTATACTATGACGTTTTTTATGACTTTTTGAGGTCAAAAAATTTTTTGACTTTTTTTATGACATTTTTAGGTCAAAAATTTTTTTTAGTTTTTTTGGCCGATTTTGACCCCTTACTATACTATGACCATTTTTATGACATTTTGAGTTCAAAATAAAAAATGATTTTTTTTTGGGCATATTTTGACGCCATACTATAATATGACCGTTTTTATGACATTTTGAGGCGAAAAAAAAACTGACTTTTTTTGGCCGATTTTGACGACTTACTATACTATGACCGTTTTAATGACATTTTGAGGCGAAAAAAAATTTGACTTTTTTTTGGCAGATTTTGACGCCTTACTATACTATGACCATTTTTATGACATTTGACAATAAAGTATGAATTTTTTCTGCCTATTTTGAAGCCTTACTATACTATGACATTTTTTTTTATTACATTTTGAGGCCATATGAAAGTATGACTTTTTATGGCCTATTTTGAAGCCTTACTGTACTATGACGTATATCAAACTTCCGACCACACCATAGTTTGTTGTCTAGCTAAAGGAAACTTCGACATTGTGATCGGTTGTCCCCGTGCTTTCTGCATCTTTAATATAATGCTTTATAGATGAGTTATAAATCACAACCAAAACCAAACCCTTTATCATAACAACCCAAAAGGATTATTACTAACTTCATGTCCAATTTACTATTAATAAAAGCATAATATACATCTGAGGACCGTGAACCAAAACAGCAAAGTTGCGGGCTACATGTAAAACCAAAAACAAAGAGCTGAAAGATGTGACAAAGCTCAATAGAACCTAGGAGAATGTAACACTCTCTGGGTGTGCTTGGGGGCATAATGGGTAGAGTTTGGTGGTAGCACTGCAGGGTTAGAGCATCATTTCCCACTGTGAGTGCCCATGCTAAATGGATGCACTCAAGATGCTCGGGATAAAAGCACCAAATGAATGACAGATGTGGCATTAAGCTATATACAGAGCCTCGCTCACATCCTCTCATCTCTCTCTTTTAGTATACTTGAACAATCTGAGGACACTCAAGGGAGTGTTTGTTGTTTACGCTCCTCAGTTATGACGTAAAAACACTCTGAGAGCCACAAGCTTTTACTGTTCTTTAAAGACTTTAATATAGAACCGTCAGTACCCCAAAAGTAATTCATACAGAATGTTTCTGAGCTGGTTCTAGTCAACACTGTTGCCTCACCTGCAAACTGCTGTTTTTTTCTTATCAATACGTCTCCAAAAAAATGTGTGTTGTGTTCTTGGCAGTTGTTTTAGACCTGCTAAAAAAGTACTGTATTGTCCATATACTTTACTGCTTTACTGTCTCAACAATGAACCAAGGTCACCAACTGTCCTAGAGTTTTGACATATACATCTTAGATCAGCCAGATAAATTTCAACACGAGCCCAAACTTTTTATGTCTAACAGCTTGGATCTAGGCTATATTTTACTCTGAGCTCAAACATGTTCACCTATGAAATCCATTAAGCACTGCATTCTTAAAATGCAGACAGTGGAAAGCAGACCAGACAGTGGGAAAAAAGAAGACAACTATGAATGCTTGAGAAAGACTGAAGAGCCACATGAAGGACACCAAGTTTTGAAGTCTACTACAGAAGGACCATGTAAATATAAACTTGCAACAAGACCAAGTTTTATTCATTAGGGGACTACTTTTGAAAACACTAGAAAGCACAAAAAACAAAAACAAAAAACACAAGACTAATGAAGTCTGGTTGCCATGAGAAGCTGCAATGCTCATTTTACACCAGTCAGCAAAACGATGGATGGATAAAAAATGGAAACACTATAGGGCAAATATGTAATGTTTGGCCTGAGGCTGTTGCCACAAAATAGATCATAGTGTTACCCAAACCTTACAGTGAGCAGCCAAGTGTTTAGAATTACAGAGATTTATATGACACTCCTCTATATTTTTTGGGTTAAGGTTAGTGGTGCAAGAGAATGGGTCATATGAGTCAATTAAATGTTGTGTAGTAATTGGAAATAATTGATGCATTTGTCTCTGCCCTCTGTGATTAAAAGTTTTAAAGAAATTCTGAAGTTCAACACCTTGTTCACTCTCGTGGTGAGAGTTTGATGTGAGGATCGATATCACTCTGATGTGTGTACAATAAATTTGAAGCTTCAGCCAGCAGCAGGTTAGCTTAGCTTAGCACAGGTGTCTTGTCAATGCCATAAGGTTGAATTTAGGTTGAAATTATCCTTATTTAAACATAGCTGGCCAGAGAAAGAAAAAAGTGTGGTGTCCAACTTTGGTTTAATTCAAATTAATGTAGTAGGATCTAAACACACAGTCGCTCCCTAAGGAAAATCCATCACATTTAGTGTATTCACAACTCATAGCATGTCTGGTTACAAATTTTTGTACATTTGACAATTACTCCTTTTTAAGAAAGTTTCGTTTTGACACAGAAAAAAAGAAAATGCATGTGTGCATTATGTGTGAAAGCTTAGTTTGTGTGTTTTCCCTCATAAACATGCCACACTCACACATACCCACAATTTCAGCAAGGGCAATATGCACACACAAAGTCAGCTCGTCAGTGGAAACTGCTTATTCCAGCTGATGGAGTGTATAATTCCAACATTGGAATAATAATGATGGCATTGTAATTCAGATGGATAGAGTAGAAATTAGATTCTGGGCCTTTTTGCATATCGTCATTATTGAGTTCTGCACCATTCTCTCTCTGAAAGTGAAATGAATTGAGAGATGGGACAGGTTTACATGTCTAACTTGCCGAAGCGACCCACAAGTTTCACCTAGCAGCAATTTGTGAGTCTAAAGTGAATCTAAAGTGCATTTTAATTATGTCCCAAAATGAAACAGTAACACACACACACACGAAATTAAGTCCATGCACACACACACACACACACGCACACACACACACACACACACACACACACACACACACACACACACACACACACACACACACACACACACACACACACACACACACAGAGCCACCATGTTGGTGTGCATCTGAAAGTAAATGGCTGCAATCATATTAAACACCCCAGCAATTACAGTGAGAACAAACAACATTTCTATACAGCATTTCTCATAGTGCCACTTCACAGAGTGCCCTAATTGTGCTCCGTTTACTGCAGAAAACACTCTCACTCTCACTTTACTTCACACAAGCACCCAAACAGCTAATCAAAGAGCTGAATGTCCCTTTTTCTCCTGCACTCAGAACTGTCAAGGGTCTTTGAATGAATACTGAGCATCTCAGTGTCATCTAAGGCCTTGTGAGAGAAGAATGAGATGTTCCTTCTTCTCTTTTCCTCTTCCGCTTTCTTTCACTCGAGGCTGTGGGATGGCCTGTGGCGAGGGGTTTGTTAAAAGAGAATTTCCCAGCGTGGATCAATAAAGTATTCTGCTATGATTATTATTACTTAAGGAAATCCGCTGCTTTTTTTGATTTATATTTGGGAGAAGGGAAGGAGACCCAGAAGAAAATGTTACTGTCAATGTGTGATCTCAGCCACCCGGAAAGGATTGAAGTATTTATTAACCATGACACCATTCTCAAGCTGCATTTAGCTTCTAAGTGGTCTGGGCTATATATTACTGCAGTTCTAAACTTTAAAACCTCAGCCTCTGTGATTTTCATACATTAACTTCATCTGAAGAATCATGTGTTCTTCAGTGGACGGAGAGAATTGCCCATGCTTGAGGTCAAACTCTAAAAAGCCACTAGCTAAACCCACTGGATTAGTACAGGAACCATTTGTATATGTAGGTTATCTAGATAATTCAGGTGTTGTCACATGAAGGAGCCATCAATTTTTACTATCATGTACCTGAGAAAATATCAGGAGATATAATTTTAATTTTTGGCAATGGCTTCTTACAGTGCCATTAAGGAGATTTGTAATAAATATACTGAACAAATCTAAAGAATATGTATGGAAATTGTTTCACTACACACAGTAGACAACAGCTACTGTAGAAGCATGCCAATTATGCTATTAAGAATTGGAAAGTTTGGACCTCCATTCAAGTCGATTGAGCAAGGAAAAATAAAGTCTGTTTGGCTCCTAAATATTGTGCCATATTTAAGATACAAAGTGGACAGTGGCAAATATTACACTCTCAGCAAATATTACACTCTCTCTTTGAAAGAATCTGGCTTGTGAATCTACCTACAGTGGCTTTCCAGTAGAGAATATTCCATTCGCTAATGATTTCTGAATGGAGTTTTCATTTTCTAGTGCTTTTTCTACCAGTTAGTGATCCAGGAGAGACTGTCCTCCCAAGAGAAATAACATAATCTATCATTTCTGGAAGTGTCCCAAAACAACATACTCTATGTTCATGTTCGAGCGAACACCCTCTAGCGGCCATAAGAATTATGACAGGAGCAAAAGAGGAAATCAGGCAATGCAGTTATAGAGCGACAGAAAAATGCTTCAGTGCGTCATTCTGGAGTCCAGCGATATATTTCATCATTTAATTTGGATGACTTTTTACACAGGATCAGCTGGATTTAAATTTGATTACACATGCCAGTTGACGGTCACCCAAATAGTTGCACCTTCCCTCCCTGACACTATACTACACAGGTCATGCTTTATATAATACCCATGAAGATTGTTTCTTGACATTTGGGAAGAATGTGTGAAGTAAGTAAGCTCAAAGGTCAGCTTTCTATCAAAATAAACAGTCAGGGCAGCAATCGTGACAGAGCTTTCAACAGCATCTCACAGTATGAAGAAAACCTAGTAAGAGGACCTTTGAGCTAAGACTATATTGTTACAAATGCCTTTGCTGTTCACACCTCAGTCTAAGTCAACTATTGTGACAGTTCACTTGGAAGTGGGATTCACCCAACCAGACTTCAGCCATCATTTGCCCGGACCTGATTTTCACAAACTACTGTAAAAATGCTTTATCAGTGACAGGTGAGATACCCTATGTGACTGACTACTGTTATCCCCTACAGAGGTCTAAGTGTGATTCATAGCATGGCCCAAAATAGCTCATTGTACCCTGTAAATGAATTGTGATGTTCACTATTGTATTGTTGTTGCCAGTTCTGGCCTGAACAAAGACGTTTCCAATGTTCCTTCACCAATGGCTCCCCCATAGCAGATGTTAAAATTTAGATATTTTGTGTTGTGGTCCATGTATTATACACCTTAGGGACTGGTGTCTTTGAAATGCTCAGTAAGTCTGCAGTATTGCACATGGCACCTCCATCATGCCTTTTTCAAACTCTGTTAGATCATGCTACCAATCACAGTAGTCCATACACAACAAAGGAAACTTGAGTCGCTGCTGCATAAGTATTGGCAAGTGAGGGAATGGGAGGATTCGTCCCAGTTCTTCTGCAGTGACAGGGTCTGTTTTTCTAGCCTGTGTGTGCTACAAGCAATGATAGATCAAAACAATGTTCACCTTGAGTAACACTAACAAAGAATAAAATAGGTTGCTAAGTTGTAAGAAATAAGTTTGTTAGACATTTTCTAATTTTTCAGTTGAACTTTAGTAAGGAGAGGTTTATTAGTCACCAAAGTTAAGATAAAAATTGGCTTAATCACATCTCACTAAAATTCTAGCAACTGTGGCGATGCCAATTGTTGTGGTGAATAAAATGCATGGGTGTCTGCAAATACTTAGAAATAAGTTAAAAGATAACTGGTGATAAAGACTGGTTTAAGGGTAAAAATAATTTTGTTTAACAATCTACATTTCTACTAGATGCATAAATTTACTATTGCTCTCGACTCCTTTATTTTCAGTTTTAATATTTACCCTCTGCATCCCATTGTCTCGTTTTGTCTTGCCATTTTTTTGTCACCATTTAGTTGGGTCAGTGGTGCATATAGAAGGGGAAAATGGAATTAATGAGCCTCTGGGTAAATAAATGGATTTTGGCATTCAGCTCCTTTTTTTCTTGCTCTCTGTTTTCACCACAGTACTGACAGTTTAATCAGGCCTTCGTTTAATGATTTAATCAACCTTTAAAAAGGTATTTTCCCTCCCCAACCTACTTCACGTGGTAAACCCTCTGATGATCCTGATTGTAATGAAATAAAGCACTCTCAGTTCTGCTTAATAGGGAATGAGACAAAAATGACTTTAACCAAGGATACATTTGAGAGAGTGATAAATAATGCCAACCTAATAAAAAACATTTTTTATCCCTTCAGTGATTACCTGGCCCAGCATTCAGGCATTCACAGGGGACGTCACTCAAATACGTTTCCTTAATTTAGACAGTTTGTAAAGCTAAAACAATCTCAACTTGGACCTTGAGGGCAACCTATTTTGAAGAGATAAAAGGTTGATCATAATCAGCCTTGATCATTTATCCTCAAATCTGACAGAGTAGCAGTTTAATCAAATGTGTAATCACACTCAGATAATATTTTGTTTGTCAGGAGGATGAACACACTTTGCACCCACTCTGGCTTTTGTAACAGATGAACAAATCAGAACTCTTGATGGTGTTTTGCAAAATGTCTGATAGTTGCCATCACAGCTCTATTGCTGGATGATAAATGCTGAATCCAAAAGTTGATAATGCCTCCCTGCAATGGCAGAAAGCGACGCAGAGATCCACTCATTTCATCTGTGGCCAGCCTTATTGCCCTCTTTCATCTTCTGTCCGTCTTTCCTTTACCTTTGATCTTACATTTCTGACTCTGCAATCCTGTTCTGCTGCAGCACTTACACCTGTAGACAAAGAAGGAAAAGAGAAAGTGTTAGGCTTTTAGTGGAAAATTGTAGACACATGCACACAGAGGCGCATACACGACTTTTGTACACACACACACTCTATATCATCTGCAGAACATCTGCTTGCTATCAAATGTGGCATCAAAGGCCGCTTGTTACTTGGATTGCATTAGCTTCCTGATGTTTCAGCTTTGATATGGCACAGCATTACTTCAGCAAGTGACACATCCTCCTGCTACAGTGCCTGAAAAGTCTGCAAGCCTCAGTCCTTCATGTCCCAACAATACAAGTGTCTTTCTGGCTGTCTGGATAATCAAATGAAGACAGATGATATGCCAGAGTTCCTCCAAACATTGTCTCTCAGGAAAACTCCCTAAAGTTAAGGCTGTATCACTCTGCTTAATATCGCAGGCTATTATAGTTTGTCCTGATTTTCGTAAGCGAGTAGGTGAGCTTAGGCATGCTTATCAATATTGTCACTTGAGCAACAGACATTTTGTTTGTCTCCTCGCTCAAGGAGCTTAAAGGTGTTGGGGCTGAGATAAGTGGAGCTGTCTCTTCATGTTGAGCACATTAGTAATCTGTTGACGTTCTCTTCCAGTCACTATTATCTAAATTAATTTGGTCGTTATATATTTTACATGAAATTAGCAAGTGATACCACTTTCATTATACTGAATGTCAGCATGGGCCCATTAGATTCTGATAAGTCTTTTATAACACACATTGATTATTTGCATAATGGAGTTTTTCAGTTAACTTTCAGTTTTTAGAGTCTGGGGAAAGGGAAATGCTCTAGTGAAAAAAGAAAAAAAAACATGTTAGTCTCTGAGGAAGGAAAATGATTCTCCAAATCGTCTTGTTTTAATGTTATGGTCAAAGAGGTAAACACTGGTAAAGAGCCTCAATTTCCACAGAAGCTGGATAAGTTTAATTACCTGTGTAGTACGTTGACTCAAAGTGTGTCAAATATCTTAGGATATTCCCATGATTGAAATCTGTTTTAATGTCCTTAATTTTCATAAGTGTGCTATAACTTTAATGGGACAAACTTGAGAGCCTCGAATTCACACGCTGCTGATCTCCACCGTATATTTCCACATACATATACCACAGTCATGGACAGTAATTTATGAGATGCAATCAATATGAAAGCCAATTGACTGATTCTTGAGGTTTAAGGGCTCCCATAAAAGTTTTATTGAAACTGTACTGAGTTCAGTTCCAAGCCATGGAAACACTTCTGGTTTGACAAGATAGTTTCAAAGCCAAAAACATCTTGGGTGTGAGTTAAACTTTCATGCAGCTTGGACATCTAAAAACTGATGTAGGTTCTGTTTTAGAAACTGTTCAGAACTAAGATACTTGTTTTCCCATTTCCAGTTTTCATGCTAACTTTAGCTAACCAGATACTGGAATTATTATTGTCAGGCCAGCCATCAGAACTGTGGACAGGGAAAATGATCCAACCAACACGGTCGATTTCAAACAAGCTCTTGGCCATTACCCTTTAGAAACACCCGACAGACAGACAGACAGACAGACAGACAGACAGACAGACAGACAGACAAACAAACAAACAAACAAACAAACAAACAAAACAGATAAGCATGATTATATTTAGCGCTAAATGGGAGGAAAAGACTAAGTGCTCATTTAGTTTCTGAGGATGTTGTGCCATCAGGACAAGCAAGGCAAGTCGTGTTTGACCAGTTAAAGCTAAAAAATTGACATCAGTTAGAAGCTGAACAATTTCTCCCCTTATATCTATTCAACAGCTTTCTGTCCCTTAAAGGATAAAATTGCCTGTTTGCATTCAACTTGTAATTTACTGCCCCTTGTGACTACAGTAGACTATTGTCTCTGGAAGCTAGGTTGACCTGCCGTTGTGTCATATCATTTCTAAACGAGTGAATTACTTTGTGATTTATCATCTCAAATCAGTACAAGCTGTTATCTAACTAACTAATCACCTTGGTCAACATGTGTAGAGTTTTCTGAGAAAAATCAGCAGTAAGTTTGACAAGTTTGCCACAGCATATTGAGGCAGAAAAGGCATAGTTGGGGTAGTGGGTGTGCAGTTGGTTTTTTGGCTCTGCTTGCCCATCTGTAGAAGTCACCGCATACCACTGCATTTTACTCACTTCACATTTTCTCAGCTGTTGATTTATCAGTTTGCATGATTGTGGTATTTGCAACTTAATCCATCGAATCCATAATAGGCTTGTTTTTGTCTTATCATGCGGTGTTTATATTGATTTGTTCTCTTAGTTGGTGGATGACTTACTAAAAAGGCTAATCACAAATAGCATCATTTGCTGAGCGCGAGTAAGAAGAGGAACTGTCATATTGTGGATATCACACACATACACCCTGACATACACACACAGAGCTGATATGTGAGCACATCAAATACCAGTGCCCACCGGGATTTCGCGAGAGAGTGCTGTGTGGAGTTATGCATGGTAATTACATGGCTTAGTGTGCCGCTTATCATATGTTCACTTTACATTTCTATTTCAATATTGACATGAGCATATAGGCCGGCCCTGCCACGGTCAGATTGGTTTGCTCTGAGGCTTCCAAACCAGGATTAGCAGGATGTCTTCACTCTAATACGTGAGCCTTCTATTAGCTGTCACATTCAGGCTGTTTACTCTGTCATAACACTGTCACCAGCATGTGTGTGTATGTGTGCGTTTGTGTGTGGAGGCAAGAAAGCAGGGAGGCATGAGCAGTGAAAATGTGAGATATAAGATCCTCTCTTTTCAACTTTTTTACTTCTCTGTTTTGTCCCTGCCTCAACTTGAACAGCAGTTCCAGGCATTGCTGCAGTTTTAAATGGACGAATTATGCAAATCTATTGTAAAAGACATTTGTTTTGAATGATAAAATCGTTAAATTTAAATTGTTTTCGTTCCCCGGCCCATCATCATCAAACAGTTCCAAACAATAGTTTTACTGTTTGAATATTTTGAGTATTTTATTCCTAAAATAACCAATATTTCAATAGGCTCTTTTCAACGTTCCACTGACAGACTTTACTGATGAGGCAGAACAAAATATTCACCAACACACAGTGGACTATTCTTCTCCCCGGAGTTGGGGTGGGGGTTGCCGCCTGCAACATCAAGCACCGGAGCAGTACCCAAAAAAGACAGACAAAGGCGAAAATGATGAATGCACCGCATAAGTGGAGGTCTAATTTTCCCCCAGTATGCAGTTTGTTTGCCTAATTAATTTGCTTTGGTTCAGGCACTTTGCCCAAATGCAGTTAGATAGACAGAGAGAGACAGAAAGAGGGACTACTGTCTTGGCTTTCTTGTCTGTTTTTTAATGTTCGGGCATGTGTGTCTGTGTGTGGCTGTGTTTTGTACTTTGGCGAGTCCAGCGGGTTTTCCTTCTGGTCTCATAATTCACTGACATGGATTCACATGGATTCATCGATAAATAATTTTTCAGACTTTGGTCCAGACTTTAGTTTGAAGAAGAAAAAAACAACACACACACACACACACACACACACACACACACACACACACACACACACACACACACACACACACACACACACACACACACACACACACACACACACACACACACACACACACACACAGAAGCTACGCCTCAGTGAGTGCTCCTTCTGGGTTTACGCTGTTTGATTCTTTGTGAGAACGTGCTGATTGTTTCTGTTTGATTGAAACAGGTTCAGGATCCAAATTCTTTTAAAAGAAAAAATGACTGGAAGAGAATATCAAAGGCCAGGTTTAACTGGATTAAAACCAAATGATGCCAAAAAGCAATGTAAACTCTCTTAATTGCTTTTCTGAAAGGACACAGTAGGAAAGGAAGTCACTTTTTTTTTTAAACTTTCATTTAATTAGGCAGTAAAATTAGCAATTTTCTTTAGGGGCAACACAGAGGTTGCATTTTAAGCAGCATTAAGTGGCCCATCTGGGTAGGAATGGGTGTTGAATACTATGCTGAATAAAAGCTATAAACCATTTACAGCATGTATGCATGTATGCCGTAGAACCAGGAAGTCTGAACCAAAGTAGTATGAAAAAATCTGCTGCAGCATATGAGAACTAAATGAAGGCTCTACCCAAATGTACAAAATGCAACCCAGTAATGAAGCCACAAAGTTCTAGTTAGCCTAACCCTGCAGGCAGAGGTTGGGAATTTAGTGTCATGGTTTCCAGCACCTGAATAAATCATTTAGCAGCAGCACTCACCAAAATGAACAGAATCTCAAGTCCACACTGAGTGTGGTCAGTGCAATACACCTCAGTGAAAAAATCTGTTTATTTAATACAACAGAAAATCCTTTCAATTAACATTCTTACAATCAGAATTGCCATCAACTATTATATGTAATTTCTGAGTATTAGGATTAGTAACATGGTAAGTGTTTTGACAGATTAGGACGTATGGTATGCAGAGCAGTGTCAGAGCTGACATCACACATGGGTAAATCTGACTGTTAATTAGCTGCTGATGCGACACACCTGTGCAGGAGGGGACGAAAGTAACATCCTTTCATTGGATCTTTGCTTAAAACATTTTTTTTGTCTGGATGACATTGTAGAAAACATTGTTTTACCTTTAATGTCAGAAAAAACTCCGCTTTTACTGCTTTTGTTGAATTATGCCAATATTGTTTATCTTCATGTGTAACAGCTTCTGTGGATTCATTTGTAAATGTCAGTTTCTAAGTGTCAGTTTTGTGGCATTTATGAGGCTCTGAATCACTTTAAATACCCAGTTCATTTGAAGCCATTTCTACAGCCTTTTGCCTCAGTGTAGTAACAGAACCTCTACAGAAACCAGGTAAAAGAGCATTCTGTTCAAAGATGTACTCTGACAGGACTTTGTCACAGCAGATTTTGACTTAAGGCTTGGTCACATTACATTTCTGGTATTTGAATATTTGCTCCAACTTCCATTCACGTCTACTGAAGCCTGAGTGATGGCCAAATTCATGCGTGTATATCCTGTTTCGCAGCATTTTGGGTGTGAAACTTTCTTTGAATGCAACAACAATGAAAAATGTTTCTCTGCAAGTTGATTTTATTTATTTATTTATTTTTGGCAACATAAAGCGAAACACTGTTGCAGCAGCAGTGGAGGTACAGTACCAAGAGCCATAGTACCGATAACAGAGGATGCAGTGGCTGCTGGGGCTGTCCTCAAAAAATGATGCCATTCACAATTTGCTTTTTATGCAACCTTGCATTGAAAAACAGATGGGGAAGTGCTTCTGACTCGACTCAAGGATTAACTGTGAAAATTGCTGTTTCAGTGACTGATCAGACAGTGCAAAGGACGTTGCATGAAGTCATCCTTGACTGACGGCTTCCAGGAAGAAAACTACTACTCACAAAACGGCATGAAATTTGAAGGCTGAGCTTTGCCAAAGAACATGAAAAGATGACTGCACAGCACCGGCCGTGAAACATGGAGTTGGGACAGTCCTGATATGGGGCTGCATGAGAGCAGAGATGACATTTTTAGATGGCACTATGAATGAAAGGTTGTATACCCAAATACTGAATGAAAAGATGACTCCCAGGGTTTTTCCAACATAACAATGATCCTAGACACACTGCAAAAATCACACAGCAGTTTATAAAGAAGAAAAAAGCGAAAACCATGACCTCGCTACACATGTCCCTGACTTGAATCCAACACATCACGCTTGGAATATTGTAAAATATTAAAATACAAAGGAATTACTCTCTCTAATGAAGAATGTACTGACATTTGTTACAGTTGGTTCTTTAATTATAGGGACCTTTAATTATAGTTTAATTAGTCAAACATTTCAGTTTTCCAGTTTAATTGGCTTCATTCTTCTGAGGCTTTGGCTAAAAACAAACAAAAGTGCTTTAAACGAGGAGGATTTGTAATTACTTAACATTTAAGTGATATTGACCAGGGGTGTACTCAGTTTTGTTGCATACTGTAATGGGCTAAAACATCAAAACCACCTGTATCTTGCTTTAACAACACCTTGTGCTAAATCCTCTTTATCCTCCTCTCCTCTCTTTGCTTTCTTCTCTCCTTCCTGCCCCCTCCCAGTGAATTGCGCTGGCTATTGATTCTCCCGCAGGGGATGATTAGCCCTAACCTGTGTCAGAGCGCCAAGTCAGGGCAGTGATAATGCCTTCACTCAATGCACAATAACAACTCAGGTGCCCCAGGAGCAAGTGCTAGCTGCTCTGTGCACGCTAGCATGCTAATTTGCAGAGACTTGTGATAAATGCATGCTGTCATTCCCACTGAACAAAGTCAGCCTCTCAGCGGTGCTGCAGCAAGGCCGATCCGATAAGCTACATCAAACAAATAGGAGGGGATGGGATTGTTTATGCTGTGCTTTTATGTACTGTACAGGCTTCTACTGTACGTACACGCGTGTACACACACTTATCTATCAGCCCAGCTGTAATGAACACAACACAAACATCACATTCCTTCATACACAATCCTTAGCAGCCAGTGCACAACCAACATGCCTCTGACACCTCATTAGTCTTCATGCACCCACAAGAGAGGCTGGCTCAGACCTGAAATTTCAGCTCTAGGCCAACCTCTCCCAATTCATATGGGCCCAAGCTCAGCCAGGACTGAACCTGAACTGAAGCACAAAGCCAGTGTTTTAGTGTTAGAATTCTCTCCCCTTCCCACCATACATTCTTACACACACATAGTACATACACAAAAGGTGCAGGGTAGACTTGTAAAAATGCATTTGGTGTAACAGCTCAATAAAAACAGTGTCTGTTCTACTGCTGTATCTGCCTATCCATCATGATGAAGAGACTAGTCAGGGTGTAAATATAAAGACATAAACAGTGGTCATGTAACTCTCACCAAATATTAACTGGCCAGCCATCGTACACACAGACATACAAGATGTTTAAACCTCTCTGCGCTGATAAAGTGCGCCCTTAAACAATCATAATGGTGAACGAGTGAGCCAGAGCTCCATAAATCGAAAGTGACTGACCACTTTACCTTGATGTGAGAAAGCATTGTGACAAAAGGCAAGCTGACAAATGTTCGTCAAATCTTTGCCACTCTTCAATAAATCCAGAAACAAATAACATGGGCAATGGTCTCCAGGAAAAACTCATAGCTCATAGTCAACAGTCAGGACAGGGGATTAGAAAATGTTTGATGCTCAGGACTAATTAAAAGTTACATTTTTAAAAAATCAACAGCAATATGTGTTTGCAGACACAGTGTGTCAGTCCATCTACATACTCCACAGACCCCACTATGAACAAAGTCCTTTTCACAATTTGCAGTAAACGAAGCGGGAAAGAAAGAAATCTTTTACTGCTTATAGTTTCATTGTGGTTACATTTTAGTGGAGAAATGGGTAACCATCAAATACTCAGCAGAACATCCACTCTGGAGACAGATGTTCTGAGGGGGTGAAGTCACCTTTTCATTAATTCATTACATCCGTTCAGAGCCACATCTTGCAAAGAACAACATTATGACATTTTTTCATGAGTGAAAAATGTGTGAATTTCTTTTTTTTTTTTAATTTGTAAACAGTTGCAAACAGTTTATGGTGCATCTGAAGAACCATAAATGGAAAAAGGAATGCAAGCAAAGGAACCTTTAAGTTGCCAGTTTCCTAGAATTGTTTGGTCTTAAAGGGCTCTTTAAGACAGATATCTCAAACCTAATGTTTAATTTTAACATCTATCACATCACAGCATGCAGACAGGACCAGAGCCTGGCATGAATTTGTCAAAAACCCTCAGTTCCTGTCAGCTCCTTAGGGCGAGTGATCCTCACAGTTCTTCTGTAGCCACCTCTTTATGTGCTTGCTGCCTCACTCTTATGGAACAGTCTCCTTGACTACCTTATGAGTCAACGGGTGACAAATTGAAGGAAAAATATGAATAAATGAATGCAGATGCATCCATAGAGGGCAAGGGGGTCACTGACTGGTATGATGAGTATGAAAATGATTTAAATAACATGCTATAGCCTACGCACTTACAGATCTCATCTGAGCTGAACAGCAATGGGAGATTCTGGACCAAAGTGATACATGGCACTCTCAAACACCATCATCAAAACTCAAATTGAGGGAAGATCTTTTAGAGTACTTGGAGAATCAGTGACAAGGAGCATAAAAGATGTTCCTGCAGCTCGTGGTGGCCCCTGCCTTAAGAAGACTCTTCATGTTGGTCTTTCCTTTGTCACTCATTTGAATCAAAGTTATTTAAATGAGCGTCAGTAGCTCCCACCATCCACAAGATGATCACTACAAGCCCCAGTAAAAACACAGGGCTTCCTTATTTATTGAATTTGGACAAATGTGTTACATGCAGTGCACTGAAGTTGTAGTGTAATGGGCAAAGGCAGGGTGTGCGTTTTCTACACAAAGACATACAGTACAAAGAGGATCTGTTGGCAGTGCTGGCACTCGGCATCAAAATGAGACGGCAAAGGGAAAGAGGGAGGGAAGCTTTTGAGAGGAATTTGTGATCCTCTTGCTCTTACAAAACACCACAAATACCCACGCAAACACACACAGACAACAGCGTGTATGAGGGCTTTATTTGCTCAAGCCGAACGCCGCTTACAATCGCACAGACACACGCAGGCAAAAAACACACCTATTTCCCAGCCTCTCTCTGTCTCACGCACATAAACACATGTATACAGGGTACTGATACGCACACCAGTAATCAGTGATCCTCTCTTGGAATGGCTCACGCATCTGAAATGAGACAAAGAGGAAGAAGAGGTGGAGGAGGGGAATAAAAGCAGATTTACAAGGCCTGTTCCAGCACCAGTCAGCAACTTCATTCTCTCCAGCCTCAGTGATGCTCTACAGCAGTGACACATGCTTGCACACACACACACACGCACACACACACACACACACACACACACACACACACACACACACACACACACACACACACACACACACACACACACACACACACACACATTCTCTATCGTTCTCTGTCACACACACATACTTTAATTTCTTTTTCTCAGATGTAAAGAAACAATCTGTAGAGTCTTGGCTCCAGGTTTCTGTCAGAAAGCACTTTTCTCAGTCTCTATATTACACAGCGAGGACATGGGGATGTGTTTGGAGAGGCATCTGCGGGAGCAGAGAAATGATACCAAGTGATTTTCTGATGCTTAGTCATTATTCAAATGTGCAAGCTGAGGGTGGATGCACAATGTGGGCACAGATTGGTTGAAACATCCACTGCAACAATTACATCTCTTGATCCGTGACAAACTAGTTTGTCGATTTTATCTGCATGTTGACCTTTACCACTTCACTCGCAGTACAAAACAACAAGAATATATATTTAAATTCACTGCATTGCGGATTGTCCTCCAGCTGCAATAAACAGATGTTAATAAAGAACTTCTTGAACGTGTTTCATTAATTCAAAAACTTCTCAGTGTGACATGAGGAGCTAGGCATTTTCCTCAACAGAAAAGTCAAACAGTGCTCATTTATCTTGTGGATGCACAGAACTGATAAATAAAAATTGCTTTTATTTCTCCACCACATTTTCATCTCTGCGGCCAAGCATGTGCTTCTGTCTGATCTTTGCAGCTCTCACAGATACAGGGATCAGATGGTTTGAGATTTTTTTTGTCTGTCTGAGCTTCATTTCTGTTTCCAGTTGTGGGATTACCACAGTCTCTTTTGAAATGAAAGACTGAATCACTTTCTTTGAAATGAGTTTCCATAGCACTTTCTTAAAAGGTTCAAGACATGTTTCAGGAGGCATCCGTGAATAAATAATCAGTGTTTATAGTAACATCTCTGTTATGCAATATTTATGTAACATGCTCCCAGTGCCAAAATAAAAGTCCTCTGGACAAATGTAATTTGTGATTCAAACAGTATTGTTTAGCAGAATGCACTGAATATTTTTGATATGGGAACAGTCAACACAAATGAAACACAAAGTATCCCCGGATCATGCAAGTTAAAGCATCGTTGAAGCATAGTGATACAACTTGATGTTGTATCTAGAGTGTCTGTGCCTCTAGAGAAAAGGAGCAAAAACTTTTGTGACAGCGTGTATACAGTATATTCATAGATCTTACAAGATATTGTAATGCTTGTTAGGAGACAATACTTAAGCATAATCCAAGTGGGTGGGCAATGGTAGCTTTACTTTGTTTCTGAGCTCAATTTAACCAGCATCACATGGAGATTTAATCTTGTTATGGTGGCTGAGGCTGGCTGTCAAGAATTATTCTTAGATATGATAATCACTGCAGGCTCACACTGAAAGTTTATATGAGAATAAAAAAAGAGAGAGATTTATATCCTCATGAGAAATGGTCCAAGCTCAGGAATTGTCTCAGGGGATTCCATCAGGAAAATAAAGATGTCATAAAGAAATGAAATGTACAGCACGCCGCTCACAGAGAAACGTCTCAGAACCTGAGCCAGGTCTAAGAAATGGTCTATCATGGACTTTAATGACAGATATGTGCACTCAAAGTAGTACTATGTGCACTCCCCTAGTACTAAAACCAAAATATGGCTCCAAAGATGACATAAAGCCATCTTGAAATGAACGAGGGTAAAACTACATTTGTACTTCTGCATTAAGTGGTTGTGCTGTGCCTAGTTAAGCTATAGGCAATGCTGAAACTGCTGTGCACTTCCTCAGAAATTTAACGACATGCGGTATACAGTATTCAAATGGAAGACTTTTTTTGTATTTTGGCTGCACAGCACTTGGGATTGAAACTCTGCCAAGTTCACCATTATTTAGTCCAGAGTATTATTTAGTCCAGAGTAAATATAGCTCAGATCCTCTCCCACTGGCCCCTCCATCGCTGGCTTTTTCCCCTCTCTCCAACTGATTTGGCCTGTAGTTGTTGCGAGCCTGCGTGAGTGAATAGACCCTCGCCTCACCAATAAAGCAATCATTAGAAGCAGATTGAGTTGTGCTTGTGTACTGACAGCACATTGGATGGGGTGAACGGAGGAGGAGGCGAGGGAGAGAAGGACGCCGATGGTGAGATTCTGTATTTTGATGCGTGCCGGCTGAATCTGTCTCAACCAATTTAAGAGATGGGAAACACTCATATTGTTTGTTTGATTTTTTTAAGCACACACATAGAAGCTAATGTATCTTGTTTTAAAGCACGCACACATATAATCAGAGATGTGCGCATTTCTCAAGTGAACAAATTCTTTCTCCTCCATCTTTCCTTGCAAACGTCTTATACACAAACACAAATGTATTTCCTGGAGCAGCTAGTTAAATTAAAACAAAATGGGGTCAGACAATGAAAAGACTTTGCAGCGCAAACTTTTCCCTCACCCGTCAGTAGCCTCTTCAACCTCACCCATCCTTCTTTCTGTGTCTGTCTGAGCAGTGAGTCTCCGGGGCGAGAGTTGTTCAGTGCTCAGCTGTGACTTTGTTGTGTTTGAAATGCAATCAGTCCCAATTCTCTGTGCTCTCGCTGGGCCTCTAACAGGGAGCCAGCATCACCCCATCCGCTGAAGCCCGTAGTTAAAGGACAGCAGAGCAGGCAGAGAGGGAGGAAAATAGGGGGTGTCAAGATACGTTTTCAAGTTTAGACAATGAGCGTGTTTGTATGGACGCTGTGTTGCTGCTTCTGTCTACAGAACCATTGTGGTGGGAACAAATGGGCTGCAAGACATAACATATTGCTTTAGTGAAGCTTCCTAACTGTGTGTTAACTGCTACCCTCAAACTCAGCTACAGTCATGGAGTTTAAATATGGAGATAAAACAGTAATTGCTCTAAATTGTAAAATCTGTTACAACAAAATTGTTCTGGCACTATCCAGTAAAATGCAAGCTCAGGATACTATCAGTTTGAGAGGGATCACTCTATCACAGGAACAAATTAACTTCTGCCTTTATTGTGTGACTGAACAGGTCTAGCTAAAAATATGGGCCTAGGAAGCCACATCAAGCTGTATAGAGCAGATCGAGTCAGGCAGGATGTCAGACCCAGGAACAGCTTGGAGCATCCAGTCAGTTCTCAAAATAAAACACCCTATGCAGACTCCTGGTTGTATACCTTATCACTACATCAACAGCACAACTGGCGGCACCAGGCTAGAAGTCAACTGGTAAGAGGATTTTCACCATGGATACATGGTAAGAGAACAAACATCGAGGAAAAATGACCAAATGAGCAAGGGAACAGACTAGGCAGGCAGAAATCTC
Source organism: Toxotes jaculatrix (assembly GCF_017976425.1). Classification (NCBI taxonomy): domain Eukaryota; kingdom Metazoa; phylum Chordata; class Actinopteri; family Toxotidae; genus Toxotes; species Toxotes jaculatrix. Next base: position 11,071,247 of record NC_054412.1, on the reverse strand, counting down.
CACTTCTGAAAAACTCCTATGAAGCCATGTGTTACAGATGAAACTTTAAAGATTTGTGTCACGTGAGGTGATAAGATCCTTCATGGCAAAGCGTGAAGCTGACGTTCTGCTGGCTGTCTAGCCACTCAGAGTCCGAGGGTATTATCATTCAGGTGACATAACAACTCTGACTGATTCCTCAGAGTAGCTGAACCAGTCTTAAGAGAAAAGTTGTATTACTTATTAATATATATAATATATATTATGTATTATATATTATTCATACCATTCATGCCATTTTAAATTATAGCAGATGAATGCTTATAACTGCGGCTGATAAATTCTGGTTGACTTTTATTGTGTACCTCAGGTAGATTTCCTGACTCATCCCTGTGCATCCTTTTCCGCTACTTTACCTCCAATGAAAGCATACTATACAGGGCAGAAAGTATGGTCTATATGGGTATGTAACTGTGTAAAGTGTGTATCTCTACAACTTGTGTTATCATGATGTAACATAGCATGTCTCAGTCAATGATATGTATCCAATATCAGTGTTTGGACCTATGCCATTTCTCCATCATTTCTTTTTCATGTTCCATTAAATGTGAATCCAATTTTCACACTTGTGTACAACTATCTCACGCACATGAATAATGTGTCCCCTCAAAGTAAGTAATGTATATCTATGTGGATGTAATGGCCTTTAGAGAGAACACGCCCAGTATGCAACAGTAATCCTGCGTCTAGAAATATGTTTGACATGTTCGTTTATTACCTTTATGATTCGTACTATCCGTTCTGCAGTGTGAGCAGGAAAACTAGGCACATCTGTTCGTTTTGGAAGTGAGTCACCAACGTAAAACACTATTAGCCTATGGGCATGCTGCTTTATCTGTTGTTGTCGTGATTGCTGGGGGACTCAGAGATGCGTGTACATGTTTGTTGTCATGGATTCCATGAATGATCTGTGCAGTTCGGATTGCGAATGACTTGCAGAGCACTAAGGGGAAGGAGAACAAGGAGACAGAAATGATTAATTTCATTCTTACATTATCTTTTTTTTCATTTTCATACTGTTTTTCATTATATTTCTTTTATGGCAGTATCATGTAACAATCCCTGGCACAATAACAGCAGCAACACAGAACTGTTTTCAGGATGATGTACTGCCCTAGGTAATGTGGTTATGGTAGAAGACATCAGGCTATGTTGATACAGATCTACAAGACCATGTGGCGAACAGCACCATTCACTTACCACCTAATCTAAAAATGCTGGCTGAAAGTATGCATTTGTCAGTGGTTTTATCAAGTAGGCACATTCACTCACCAATATTTCACAGAGATAAACCAATGACACCAACAGCAGGCTCCGTTAATACGTCCCAGAAGCAGCCCCCTCTTCAGTAATCACATTCACTGCCCTACACTTTGACTTATGGCTTGTTCACACAAAACTCAATAATTTCTTAAGTCACTATTGGTCTTGACAACAGGCTAATTGGATGGCTGACCCTGCTGATTGAAAAAGCCCACTCAGCTGTTTGAAAACCCAAATCTATCTAGAAACAGAGCTCAACTAAAAGCTGTCAGCTGTCAGTAATTTGCATATGGGTGGTGAATTAAAGGAAAAACTTGGTAAAGGTGGCATTCCACCGTGAGCCCTCAGAACACCTCGTAACACCAGTCTTCCAAAGAAATATTTACTCATGTGGTATTTTTATGATGGTGGTAGGGAGATCTGTGTTAATGCTGGCCAACAATGAACAAAGGTTTTTTACTGGGATTTTTTGTAACTTCAATACATCTCAAGCTTACATTGGTACTTACTCCCTCCAGGAAATAGCCTTATGTCCTCACTCTAAGTCCGACAAGTCACCTTCCCTTTTACGTTACCAAGCTGTCTGCAATTTAAATGACACCATTACAACCTTATTCTCCGTCACATATTGTATTGTGAACACACCACACACTCAACATGCAATTGCCAATAACGTGCAGACAAATCAATATATCGACAAACACTCCCCATCTTTTCTACCGAGCTCACATTCCAGGTTGATAACTTACCTGTACGCAAGAGCACCAAGTCTTCAGTGCTTCAGTGGGCTTCTTCACAAGCGTCTCATTATCTCCCATCACTGCTTTATCTGCTCCTGTAGATGATTTTGCAACAATCCAATCTCACCAAGCAACACTTTAGCTTTCAGACCCTGCTGTTCCAGCTTTACTGCAGACTCAATGGTGCTAAGAATTTCCTTTCATATAGCTTCTCTTCATGGTACTGTGAGCTCCACAAAATGCACAGTCTGCTGCACTTCTGACCACAACAACAACAAGTCTGGCTTCAAGGTGGTGCTCACTATTTCCTGTGGGATTATCAGCTTTCGGCCCAAAATCTACCTGTCTGCTTTTGTGCTCACCCTAGCTGGAGTTAACTCAAAATACTCTTGATAGGTGTAAAAACTGAGACGTGGTTCCTGCCTGTTTAAACATTAACAGAAGCCCTGAACTGTTATGTTATGTTTGGTATGATATTTTGTCCTTATTCATCTCAAATCCATGCAAATGGTCACAATTTTTGAAAGAGACTTTTGAAAGAACTTAAATATGGCAAATTCTCTGAGGATTTGGAGAAAACTGATCTGCAGGGGAAAAGGCATTTGTGCACTGGTCAATTGTCTGACATCTGTTCTTTTCAACGCGCTGGATGGTGAATAGTGTCGCTGCAAGGCTTTATGTTGCTTCCTCCATCTGGAAAAATACCAGAGTCTGACACATCTCAACTGATGGCACCATGGCACTCACCAGTTTTTCTAACAAGGCATCAGCAGTTGTTCCCTGGCCTTCCTCCATGGCCTTGATGTTCACTTGGTTGGCAGACATACCTGTGCTGTGAAGTATTACTTAATTCAAACTACTTTCTAATCATTTTTTTCAAAAATGATTTTATAGTGGAATAGTGGAAGCTTGAGAGTTGGATATATATATATATATATATATATATATATATATATATATATATATATATATATATATATATATATATATACACCAATCACTGCAGGCATAAATGTGCATTCACAACAGAATCTCTTAGCCCAGCTTCCCACACATCACAAATCCCTCTACTTATACCACATCATTGACTGCAGGTGTAATTAATAAAATGTGATTTTGCTGTATACTCCAAAAGTTTTTTCTACTGTGTTACTTCCTTTCCATACTTTCTCAGGTCATGCGCTGACCCTGCTTTGCTTGTAAAACAAGCTCGGCACATCATGCTGTTTCTCTATACCTGCTGATCTGATTTTTTTTTCATGGCCATCTTTCTTATCCCGAACAGATTTCTTTGACTCCATCAAGTTTGCTGTATGCAGAGCCTTAAGCTTCCCCACTTTTTATTGCATCTGTCCTGCAATATTACTGTGTCTGACTGTGCCAACAAGTTTTTCTCCACACTTCGATGAGTCTTAAGATTGTGTCCGCTTGTATTTCAAAGCTGCAACATACTGTAGCACCATCTTTTTTTTTTTCTTTTATGTTACTCTGGGATTTGTTTTCTCATCTTTGGAAAACCTTCCTTGCCATTTTCCCCCTGAGAAACTCTTGTATTTACTCAGTGTGACTTTCATTGCAGCCAAAACAAAGTCATCAAATCATTAAATTTCTTCTGTAAGCTCTGGATTCAAGATGCAGCAGCAGTCACATTGTCTGCATCTGTGTGGACTGGTTAGAGGCACAAGTGTCCCCGCTGGCTTTCTCCACCTACACTACCATCAAATCAGTTTGATGGCCTAATCATTACTTCTAGTACCATAGAGAAAATGTGTGGGGATTTTGTGCACCCTGCTATGATGCCTACTGCACTCTGTTGTAGTGAAGCACATCTGATTATGCTAAACACATCCCATGACTACAGTTTTATTATCATGGCTTTGCGCTGGCAACAGCTGTGGCTGGAGGTATTACGTTTTCGGGTTGTACGTCCATCCCATTCTCATGAACGTGATATCTCAACGTTCACCTGGGCTCAAGGATGAACTGATTAGATTTTCGTGGTCAAAGGTCAGAAGTCAAGTTCACTGTAACCTCACAAAACACTTTCTTGGTCATAACTTAAGAATTAATGCACTAAACCCCTCTTTAAAATACCTTTTATTAAATTCATTCAGTTTTCTCTACATTATCTCAACAGCCACTGATTTTTTAAATGATTTCTCTTAACAAATCTTTATCATTCACAAAGGAGATGTATAAAGAGAAGCAGACAACTTAAAAATGGATTTAAACTTTGTACAAAATGTAGGTTTTTAAGGTTTCCCTTACGGTTTTATACAAATAACATTACCCTTCCAACATTTTAAATAATAAACAATAATCTTCTATTCCAGAAGTGTCTGCTGGCATGTGTGTATATGCCTTATGAGTCTGGGTGTGTGTGTGTATGTGTCAACATTTTCTTGCAACTTGTGCACAAAGCAGCAGGTGATTTCTAACAACTGGCACCGGTTGAAGCCAGAGGACAGCAGCCCCGCTGGCCTTCCATGTGCTCTGCGCAAGCATCCAAAGGCCCTGACCATCAGCACAGACACACACACACATACTGCAGCTTCAGCTGGGCAGCACCAGTTGTATATGAACAATTACTAAAGCTGCCAGACGGAGTGGGGCTAGATTGGATCTATACCAGCTGTCAGACTGACAGTTACCCCCAGCTGAGAGATCACCAACACACTGAATGGGTGCTTCTGCACTCTTGTGCCTTCCCTCAATTGTATGCTGCCCAAAAACTTTTTTTCACTTTCTCTCTTCTCTGTCTACAGGCCCTGACACACCACACTGAAGTAGCACATAGAAGTGCTGATCAACTACTTTATGTTGCTTTATTTTTTCCCTTAAAAGTTGTACTTGAACACACTTCTGAGACTACAGTAGTACACGGTAGCACTAGTAAGTACAATAACTACTCAGCAATATGCAGTCACAGTCCAAAAAACATTGAGAGAAAACAAATAAAACAACCCATCTTACTGTTGTCTCAGCGTTGTGAATTGCCCAATAAGCCCCAGAGAGGGAAAATAAGCTGACTTGAGCCAAATGTGCTGGAGACACCAGCAAACGATAGCCAGCCAAAGGTGCCATGATGGCTTATCGTCAGCTTGTTGTGTCAGTGTGCCATCTCCTGTTGGATCATGTTTTTTTTTTTTTTTATTTAACTCCTCACGTCTACTCTTCTTCCTTGATCTCTGTTTTTAACAACGTGAACCTTTCTCAATATCTGCCTCTTTTTTTTTAACTTCCCCTCCATTACTTGGCTTAACCTTGTTTCTATTTTATCCTTGCTTTCACCTCCTCTACTTTCTTCACTCTCACCCCCATCTTTGTTCTTCTCGCTCTGTCAGTTGCTGGGGTCGATAGGCCAGGTCTTCCCCAAGGCTGATTACACACTCTTATCAGTCTAGTTATTAATAACATAAGTGATGGAGGTGTGCTAGGGGGAGAAATTGATTATTCTCTCCCTCTCATCTCCCCCGGCTCTGTCTCACCCCCTGATGAACCAACAACAGCGTAACAGAACTCAGAAAGACAGAAACAAGCATCAGGAAATTAACAAATATATGTACCTTTCTGCACAAAGTCACTTCAGTATAAGATATACAATGTGACCATAAAACAATTTGAGCCCAGGAAATGTTACTGAAACTAGAACCTGTCTGCACAATGTGACCTTTACGCAAATAAAAACGTACTAATGGAAAAAACAGCAGTGGAGTAAACCAAGTAAGTCGGAAAAGCTGCTGTTGGGCAGCAGGTGTCAAGTTCCCACCAGCATGTCAATACACCATGCTATGAGACTTTTCAGATCTATCTGCATGCTCAATTACATTACTGAGCAATGATGGAAAAATGGCATTTGTTGTAGAGATGTTCGGTATTTAATACTGAGTGCTGAAACTGAACTGAATATTGAATCACTATCGTCAGATCGACCAGATCAGTAGCTTATTAGTAGTGGAGATCCCCTCACTGATGACTGACAGTGAGCCAATGAACCAGCAGCATACTGAACTGAAGACAGTCAGACTCAGTGCTGAATGTCACAGAAGGGCAGACAGCGAGCTTAAAAAAAAAAAAAAAAATCAAAGTACATATAGTCATTGACTACAACTCTTTATGCTGAACTGAATGAAAAGATTAAAATCAGCAAAGTGATTTGCAACTTCCACCTTTAAGACACTGGAAAAGAACAGCAGCAACATCTAGTATAAGTAGTGATTGAAGCCAAAATTTGGAGGCAATTTCAAATAAAACCTAGTACCTTTTTGACTACATTATGAGAGATTTTGATGTTGACTATGAGGAACCAAATCACTCTGAGAGCAGAGCAGTAAGGACGTTGAATTTTCAGGAAGTTGTATATCTGTGTGTATGTGTGTGTGTGTCTGTCTGTTTTAGTGCCTTAAGCCCCATGGCTAGTGCACTAATCCTGCCCATGCTTCCCTCAGCTTTTCTCATGGACCACGGACACAGCGGGAATAGGTGATAGGCTTACAATGCGGAAGCCACGGGAAACATACATCCGTAATCTAACATAAGTATTGGTGTGGAACCTTTTCCTGACTGACAATATTGCACCAAAAAGTGATTTTGTTCTGCAGTTCTGAAATTAGATATTTTGTCTGCATGGATAGCAGAGGAGGAGCTCAGATACGTCTAGCTGAAATGTATTGCCAGCAATACGTGTGTGTGCATGAAGGAGAAGAAGCGACCAATGGTGAGAGACAGAGATAGGGCAAAGAGAGAGGCTGCACTGGTGCGTGGCAGGCGGGTTATTACAATAATGAGGATGGATGTGTTTATCATGAGTTGTGTATCCCATTCCAATCCTTCCCTCCCTCTCTTCCTCCCTCCATCCCTCTTTCCCTCTCTAGCTCACTTGAGTAGCTCCGTCTGCGTCCTACATCTGGCGGACCGGGACCTCATCCTGACGCTCCTGCCTCACTGTTACAGCTTGTCTCAAGAGGAAGGTGTGTTTGGGTGTGTGCGTATGTGTCACCCTCCTCTGCCTCCACCACCCGAAGCCACCCCTCCACCTTTGTGGCAAAGGGCAGGTGTAGCTATGGGGGAGGTAATGGGGTGTGGAATTTGGGCAGGAGAAAAAGAGCCATGCCACAATTCAGTGCTTTCTCTGACAGGGCCCCTGACGATAACCCTCCATCGCCTGCTCCCTCTACATTCTCAGACTCTTTTCTATTTTCCTGTTGTCTTTAGCCTCCCTTGTCTAAGAGGCTATAGCGAGAGAAATCCAATTTTCAGGGCACCTTCTTTCACGCATCCTTGTGCACATCCATCCATCTGTCCATCCACTTTTGAGTCCCAGACCACTAGATTTCCTCCACAGGTCCACAGAGGATTAGGACATTTGAGTGACAATAACAGACCCAGAAATAGCCCTTGTAAATGATGGGAGTTGTTAGACGATGCCAAACTTTCATTTTGGGTATATTGAAACTTTCTCTTCTGGGAAAATAGAAGAAAGTGAAAAGAAGGAACATAAAACCAGTAATCTAAAAAGTTTCAAAACACATCTTCTGAAATACTGTTTCTGACAAAAGTATCAAACTCTCAGATTTGCTTTCATTTGGTGAGATCAAAAGACCCAATCCAGCGAGCATCTGACTCAGAAATACTCTAACTTTGCCCTGAATGCACCTCGCACATATAATGACGGCTCGGTTGTTTTGAAAAGGGCTGTTGAACTAAATTGAATGGAGCATAGCTGGGCCGGTTGAGTCCTTTGCAAAAGAAGGAGGAATCCGAAAGGAAGAGGATACTCTGATCCGCAGCGTCACATAGTATCACTTCAGTGCTCCCAATTAAATCATGGGATCTGGCTGAAGTGAGCGACACTAAATCAAAGTGATCATTGGGTCAACAGATCAATACTCTGCAAATCCTCCTTGCAAACACCCTGTCACTCACATTCACCCTGTCTCTCTCTCTATTCATCTCTTTTTCACTCAAACACACACACAGACTTTTTCTTTCTCCTCGTTTACATTCACTCTATCTTTACCCCTCTACCCTTTCTTTTCAGATCAATTCAGCCAGCTTCTTTGGTTCGAAAATAAACATTTGCTTAATGGCACACAAATAACAGGGGAAGCATGGTTTCTAATGAGTAATTGATCTTCAATTTTGTCCCTTTTTTCTTTGACCCTTTCGTCCTCTACACAAATGGCATCCAAGACTTGTGCGCTGAATTGTTGCTCTCACTAAACTTCCGACACCTCACAGTCAGTGTTACTGACTGGTGGTGCTCAGTGTCATAGAAAGTTCATGGTAAAACTGTGCCCCCTCTCAACTCTCTTCTCCTTTGGTTTGTTTTTTATGACTCAACATGATAGCTATGGGTTGTGCGTGCTGTGTGAGTGTTATTGGAGTGAGTGTACGTCTGTGTTTTCCATGTTATTTTCCCAGAGACTGCCTCCTCGTTCCTGGAAATGAGTGCGACCAACCAAAGCAGGCACTGAAGTGCTAATCAGCGCCTGTGTGATTGGCTTTGGGTAATCGTTACAGAAAATTGCTGTGCTTTCTAGATGAGTCAAGAACTGACATGCCCTTGAATGAGTTGCTTGAGATATAAGCACAAGTGGTTTGTGTTTGTGTGCAGCGCAAATATACCCATTTTATCGCCATATTTTAACTTCTTTGCAGTACTTAAAATATACTTCTGAAGCAAGTGGATAATGTCCCAACGAGATGAGATGATGCCACCCATTTCAATACACTTACTTTGAGGGTTTTCTTATGACTGACTTTAAAGTGGTGTTATCTTGCAATCATGATGATGCTCACACATTTTAAAGCTGATGTCACTTGAGAATATCGTTTAAAATGTTTTTTCTTTCAAAAAATGTTTATTACTGTAATAACTTACTTATCCATATAATTTTCAAGTTTATATTGCATTTAAATAACACTTTTTCTCCTGAGTGACATTCACATGTTTAAAACCATAGTTAGTTAAAAGTGAATGGGTCAAAAAAAACAAAACAAACATTTGTCAGGCATCCTTGAACTCAGCACAGTCCCAGAGCAGAGAGTAATCACTAAAAGTGTAGAGCTTATGTATTGGTGAGCCTGCTGTGCCTGTGGCTAATAAGTGCTGCCTTTCAGAGTCTTTTGCTGTCATGGCATGATGCACCATGTAATCTTCCCCTCGGACTGTTTGAGTTATGATATTTGAGTGTCATGGGCTGACAGAGAGGGTTGCCCCCCTCAGGGCCATGACAACTGATGTAAGATATAACAGCTGAGAAACTGGGTACATGCAGGCTGCAGCATACTAAGTAGGAATGCTGCCATCTCATCATGAAAGGTTTGTTGATGGCGCAGATGAAGAAAAACCTGACTGAAAAAACATGACAGAGATACTTAGATTTAGTTTACAGATTATCTGAAGTGTTTGTGTCACTGTGTGTCTGGACGTCAGCTCCGCACAGGACCTGTCTGCTGTGTAACAGCTCGCAGTCAACATATTTTAAGTGTAATGAATCAGGGTCGGGTCTTAGCAGGTGTAGAATAAATGCAGAGCTGTCGTGAAGGACTTGAGACCTAAATGTGAGCCTAAGACTCGAATTTTCCTAAATGACTTAAGTACATGGCCTAAAAGACTTGGTTTGACTTGGACTTGCCCAAAAGAACTTGAGACGTAACTTGGACAAGCTGTAAACAACTGGATACTGGCCCTTGCCTTATCTTGCATTTCATGAGACTTGATGTTGTTCCAGATATCTCAAACACCTGTCTGATTCAGAGTAAGTTTATAATACACAGATATACTACACATAAGGCTGGTTTAACTGTTGATGCACTTGTACAGAGACATTCTATACTGTTAGTAATAATAACCAACTTGTACTGTAACGGTAAGGGTTTCACAACTGTCACCTCTGTTGGAGAGTGAAAATGAAGCCGGAGTGAGAGAGTATGGGAGAGAAAGAAGATTTTATTCCAGTCTGAGTGAGGGCTAACAGAAAATTGTTTCTGAGCCACTCTAATAGAATGAAGAATAGAGAAATATTGATCATACCGGTTGCTGAAAAATCTCTTCGTACTCTGCCATCCTCACACTCTCATCTCCCCACCATGCCTTTCTCCCCCATCTTTCCCTCATCTTCATTATGGTGTGTGTGTGTGTGTGTGGATTTTTCTATCCCTGACTGATAACAGTAGGGATGGAGGCTGGGTATTGCTGAGAGAAGACAATTTCATTTCATTCTGGATGAGCAGAGGCATGAGCCTGGTAAAAAAAAAAAAAAACATTCTTAAAGCCTCTGGTCGATGGCACAGTATTTTGGGAGGGAAATTGATTTATACATTTTTAACCAGACAGTGATGAAAAAACATTATGTATCAGATTTTGGAGGCCAAGGATGCCCACTGATGTACCCCATCATTACCCGTCCCAGTGTGAGTGTGTGTGTGTGTGTATGTGTGCGTGTGTGTTTGTGTGATGGTTAATGGAGAGTAATAGCCCACCCTGTGGAGAACTGCCCTGGCTGTCGCAGGATGATGACAGATGAAGCCTCGTGTCCCCTGATGATGATGATGACACTAATGCATTCACAGTCCGTTTCCCTCGCACTGATCTCTGCATGACGGAACGAAGGAGAAGGGACAGGAATGAGAGTTGTGTGTGTGTGTGGCTGCAACTGAAACAGAGAGGGGAAGAAGTGCAAGATGAGGGGGCTCCTCAACTTTCAATCCATCTTTCTTTACATTTCAGAGCTTAGCTTTCTCAGCCCAACTTCCTCTCTCTGACTTTTTCCTCAGTAGGGAGGGATTAGTGGTCATTAGCTGGGGACTCTGATATAATGAGGCTCATCTTCTCCCACACGTAGGACAGTTTAATAGAGAGTGAGAGCTGCTTCGCCTGCCCAGGGGTGAGCACATTAACCCTGATTCACATTCAGCCTTATGGACGCCCCAGAGGTGTTCGGATGCTGGTACACAAACACACGCATGCCCACACATATACACACAAATTCACATGTTGCTGTGTAAATTATGCACACACCACCTCTGGAGGACACACTGTTGGAAGTGCATTCACAAATGAAATGCATAAAATTGAGACAATACGTATTCAAGCAAAATCCCACGTGTGCAAACAGACATTAATGCACACACACACACACATTAGCAGGGCTTTTTTTAGATTGGAAACAATTTACATTAGATTCATACATTACAGAGATTACACGCACACATCGACACACGCGCAAACACCCTTAAATCACGCGCCGTCTCACCTCTGAATATGAAATTTGTTCCTCGATATTTTCGCCACGTCTCCCTTCGGTTCATTCTTTTGCTGTCTGAGCCAGAGCTGTAGGTGTGTGTCAGAAGTCTTTTCAGTGGCGCCCATGCTTCCGGCTGAGAGCTCTATCTCCTGTGAGAGCAACCTCTCTGAACACGACAGATAAGGCCTCCTCAATGCCACAGCCTCTACCATAAGCCAGCAAATACACACACACACACATCAACACACACGTTCACAGACCTGCTCAACACCCACGTACATATTCAGATCACATAGGAAAGAGCTGGTGACACGCACAGCTGGATGCGTATGAACTGTAGACTATGTAAACAGGTGCTTAAACACACACATACACACAGCCACAGGGTTGTGACACACACAAACACAGCCTTAATTTAAAGGAATACATGCAGAAACATCCACTCCTACTACTGTGCATCAATATGAGCATTTATAAACTTATCCCACTGCAAATGCCTTGTAGGCTTCGCTCGTTCGGTCTGGAAACCAATGTGCGGGTGTGAGAGAAACCAGGAATACCAGATGGCAACTATGTGTGTTTGTTGTGTATGTGTGTGTGTTTGTGCAAATGTGTTTGACTTTGAAATGTAAATGGCGTGAGTGGATGCACTGCCAGGTACATTGACAGAGAGCATGGCGGGGGAAGTGTGCCCGATGTTACTGTGTGCAATGAGCCACTTAAGTGGGTCTCTGTACAAGCACATGAACGTTTGCAGCTGGCACAGACGCAGTCAGCTTTAGATTAAAGGAGCGTTAAAAACACTCAAAGGCAAGGCTACATTTTTTTCTATGGTGTTGAGAGCTGTATCCTTCCCGGGGTCACAGCTCACATGGTACTGAGGATGGAGATAGCAGTCAGATTTGGTGTTGGACTTTCACAAGCTGTTGGATTTACTTTTGGTGTATGTGCCCCGCAGGGCCATGGCTGCAGCTCCATATGAGCTGAGGGGATTGAAACATTCTATCCTGTATTACTAGAGGGATTGAATCATCCAACATACATCAGTGCAGGGACTGAAACATCTAATCTAAGTTGTGTAAGGTGGTGGTGGGGTGAACCTCACTTCAAGTTCAGTGGTAGCATAGAAATATGCTGTAACCTAAAGACAACTAGACAATACTAATTTGCTTTACGGAACAGATTTTTGAGGACGTGTAATTGTCTTGCATTTTGTACTGGCAGCTAACTGGTTGCAGATTCGTTCGACATGAACATTTCTTCATTATGGGAATAAAAAACACGGCAGATAAGTTGCACACTATAGTTTTAATGAACCTTTCAGGAGACAGGCTTACTAAAAGAACACCCTTTGGGTCAAAATGAAGGGCAAAGAGGATAAAAAAAAAAAACAGTGTATGCTCACAAAGCAGTTACTGCTTATGTGCTCTTGAGCAATGCACTTAACATGTTATCTTAGTCCGCTGTGGCTCTACTCTACTGGGCAGCTTCTAATTGTGATTTTGGGGATGTTGCTTAAAATTAGCACGCTTGCTCTCTGGGTAAAATGTTTTGTAAAATATTACTTTGCCCATATACAAATATTTTACGTGTACTTAAGTTACAATGTCTTAAAGAGCCCCGCACTCCATAACACATGTACACATGGTTACAAAGCAAAATAACACCCTTTATAGTACCGACTGACAGTGACAAAAGAGCTTAAAACTATGAATATGCATGATGTCTCATTTCAAATCCTTCATTTAAGGGATATACAAGGCAGAGAGGGATACAAGTGTTCATGTTTCATGTCACAGTCAAGCGGAATTTGTTCATTTACATATAGCATGCTCTTAGATGAATAATGGAATGTAGCAGATGCCCTGAAGGAATGAATGTTTAATGTTTACTGTATCTTATTAATTTTCCCTTTTGCTGAACACACTTGACTTGCCTGGGCCATGCTGAGTGAATCAATTTTAAGCAAAAGGCGGAGAGAAAAACATCTTTGTCTTTAACTACTATCTTATTACCAACGTACAGCACAGTATCCCCAACAGAGAGTTAAAGAGCACATCTCTTGGTCTCTTGCATGTCTTCTGTACATAAGGCCTCACCAGTGCTGTTGACGAAAACAGCTGATGGGAACTGGAAAGAAAACAGTTTGTTGTCTATTCCTTTGCTTTCTTAGAGGTGACCTCGTGCCATTATGTTGCTTGTTACCCTGCTGTGTGTCCTGAATAGTGCCCTTAGATGTCCATCCTGCTCAGATCAGTACTGTCAGATGAGGTGGCTGCTCCCAGTCACAGAGACCCATCAGTGCAGAGATGCAAGCACATGCAGACAAACACCAATCACACCTTTCTGATTAGCTGCATTAACACAGATATACACGTTATATCTTGAATGAATACTCCCTCTGACTTTTCACTTTTGCTGGTTGGCCTTCACTGATGTTCCAATATAAATAAAGGTGTGGCACCATACTGTAAAACAACTCAGAGGCCTTCTGTACTTCTAAGTTGGATTTTCATTGGGTTTCAGAGAAAATGTTATGTCTCTGCTGTCAAATGTGTTGTCTGCCAACTGTGCCATCTGGAACACCAAGCAAAAGACTGTCAGTGGGTAGTGTGGGGAAAAAAAAACACTTTTATAGTAGCAAGATATGCAGACGGTGTGTCCAGAGATGATGCAGGGGATAAAATTCTTCTCAGGGACTCTTTCTGGCCTGAGATACACTCTGGCAATTTATCTCTTCTCCTGCAGCCTGAAATTAGTTTCACAGCGCAATAAAACTCAATTTTACTGCAACAGTTACAGAGCTTTACAAGTCATTAAGTCTCATATTCGACCTTAAAATATTTTTTTCTTCAAAATTTGAAAAGTTCTGCCACTGGAAAGAGATAGTTCCTCATGTTTCTAGTGTGACTGAACCTTCAGGAAATATCATAAAACAAGGCAGGAAAGGGCAATTCATTTTACTGGTATCGTGATGAGAAATTACACTTGAAGAAACAACTTGAAAGAAGCTAATTTGTGCTGCACTTGATTGAAATTAACTCCACCTATAGGTGGAGATTTTTCTTCAATGAAATATAAAATTTAATGAGTAATTTCTAGATTAAATTACTTGCTGAAACAGATATTTTACAGCATGTGGTGAAGATTGTATTCTGTTTCAAAGCATAAGTAACAGAGCAGTGAGACTGTCTCTATCAAAGGTGCAGCATTTAGTATTAAATTTTACACAGAGTGGTAAAGTCCAGGCTTCCTGTCTTCATTTTCTGCTGTTAAGAAAAATGCTTGTGCACAGTGGATTTGATGTAAAGCGAGAAGAAACTGCTGGAGGAAGGTCCCTTCAATGTACTTGCATCTTTCTGTTTGGTGTCACTGAATATGATCCATGGACTGCTATTGATTTTGCTGCAAATCTGAAAACATCCACAGAGTCTGCTCTCAGGCACTGCAGTGAAGTGAGAAGCAGGCATTAACAGTGAACATGTCTCACCCACATCTTTCCTCTATTATTTTCAGTGTCTTTTCAGACACATTCAGTAAATCGTTTTGACCCAATAAACTGAAACAGCATTGATATTCAACCCCACCATCTTTCCTTTTCTCTCTGCACTCTAAATAGGTTACCTCTCAGGCATTCAGGCACAGGGGAACACGGACTTCCCCATGAGTGTTTCCTCCTCACAACTTAACTGCATCTGCAAAGAGCGACCAGTGTCTGTGAGAGAGAAAGTAAAAGGGAGTTGGGGGGGGAGCATTGTTTAGAAGTAGGTCAAAATGGCCGTAGCTGCAACTGTTTTGGCAGGAGACAAGCAGAGGGGGGACGAGAAATGTGAGTCCAGAAAAAGACGTTTTGGCACACCTGTGGCCACTGATGAGATAATAGACATACATAAAGAGAAATAAAGTAAGTGAGTCAGTCATCACATGAGAGAGACAGAAAAGGGAAATGCCTAGTCAAAGGATTAGAAGTATTTCAATACGTTTCCCTGCTTTTCATTTTCAATTCAGTGAAATCTTTAGCTGATATAAGCCGTTTCCCTTCTGTTTTGTGTTTTCTGTCTCTTCGGAGAAAGTGTTGACGCCTACAGAGGTCCCTCAAACTAGGTCCATACTTTTTCCCTCTCACAAAAAAAACCTTCTCTAAAGCCATCCCGCTGCTGTGGCTGGAGATAAGAGCCAAGACAGAACCTTCTGAATAATAAGACTGAGGGACTTTCATTGCATTTTTGTGTGAGTGAGTCTGTGAGCTACATTTGCGCATATACAGCATGCATACAGTGCTGGAAACTAAGTACATGTACACAAAAGAATAATTTTGAGGTACTTGTACTTAAAATATCATAGTTTTTACCCCACTACATTAACTTGGCAGCTGTAGTAACTAGTTGTTTTTTAGATCTTACATAATCCACATCTTCTTGTCTTAGTAACCTTACAAAAAAAGCAGTATCTACTTGGACCCACTTATCATGTTTTAGATGTCTGGGAGTTGTTAGCAGCTCCAAGCACCAAAGACTGACTAATCCTTTCAAATGGTTTCATTTAAATAATTGTTTGAAGCCAAAAGAAGTCAAATTATTCAATATTTCATAAAAAAAAAAATACAAATCTGTGTCATCTTTTTCTTCTTTCCTCTCCCAGTTATGTTCTCACGATAACTCAGATTTATTGTTGTGACCTTTGCGAAGGAGCTTGGGAGCTACTGAACCAAACTACCTAAGCGCATTTAAAGTGATTACACCAGCTATGGCCAGTAACATGCTACTTCTGCACTGATGCATCAGTACCAGCAACTTAAACTGTGACATATTGTACATGTATATAAAAGTATTAGTGACAGGAGCCCTTTCTCTGGAAGGTACTTCTATTTTTGATACTTTAAGTGCATTTAGGTGATAATACTTAATTTACACAACTTTCACATTGTCATATTGTTTTCAGATTGTCCTTAGATGCACTGTTAGTATAAAAACATTAACTTAAAAGCTGTTTTAAGTAGATTTCTCTGATAATATTTCTGAACTTTTATGTTTCTTTTATTAAACTGAAGGATCTGAGAGCTTTTTCCACCACATTCTGTGTGTGTGGGCATACTGGGACGCAAATGTAAGACATTGAGTGGTCACTGAGGGGAGCGAGAGCAATAAAGACAGGCCTATCTCAGAGATTTAGAGCTGCAGCCTTACATATTCAACAACACAGAAAAGAAAAAAAAATCTCTTTCAAGTTCAGAACAAACAGCACCACCGCGAGATATAAAAACCCACAGAAATTCAGCTTTGATGCAGTAAATATGATCTGCCTTCAATATCAACCTTACTTCCAGAAACTCTGGTGTAGAGTCTATGTGACAAATACTTTTCCTTTACCTGAGTTTACTGAGTAAAACTTCCAGTTCCTGCAAACTCCAAAGTCTGGTGAACACCCCTCCTCAACTGTGATTTAGACCACCTCAAGGAGTTGCCATTATGGCAGGGCTGAGGGGCCATATGTGTGGGCTGAAACAGCTCTTCTCCTTTTACTCCCTGGGTCTGTGCGGGCAGAAATACACTTAACTCAAATCCTGATTAGTGGAGTGTTCTCCAGGCACAATAGCATGGTGGGATAATACACGCTGTCCACAAGACTCACTCTAAATTAAAATTATTTCAAATTAGACCGAAAGCCTTTCGCGCACTGCGAGATTGCAGGCTGCTCCCTTTGACTGGTAATTTTCCCCCATTCTTCCACTGGCACAAAGTGGCTCCGCTATAGGGAGTGATTGTTTTTCAGCAGATGCAATCAGCTTGTGTGTGTGCGTGCGTGTCTGACTGTGTGTGTGTTCATTTATCATCTATAATCATCCTAATCAAGTCATAGCAAAGTGGTCTGGGACTGTGGCTGCTCTGACAGTCACCCTGATTACTGCGAGTGTGTTTCAGTGGGAAATAAAGGGTTATTTAACACGTGACACCTGACGCTTACCTATAGGCGAGCTACAGTGATACACGCTCATGCATCCCTTTCTCCCACACGCATTCCCACCCACATGCAGTCGTTCTCGTCCTTGTTTTCCATTCCAACTCAGATACTGCACTGCTTTACAGCTTTACTCCTTCTGTAACCACAATATGATGCCATTACCTCCACTCATCTGCAACTGCACGGCCAAACATATGCACACACACACACACACACACACACACACACACACACACACGCACACACAGAAACACGGACACTCACTCAAACTCATACTTCAGCATGACCTCATCTGTATTGGAGGTGTGTAAAAAGGTGCAATCTCAGCAAGAACAGGAGCTTGAAGAGAATTTCTCTCTTTCTGTCTACCTGCCTGTTTGTCGATCTCACTGTCGACCTGTCTCCTCGTCTGTCTGCCTGTGTTTGTTGTTGCCTTCTCTCTTCTCCTTTCTCTTATTTTCCCTCATATCCACAGGCCGTAAACTCCTTGCGTGTTACATGTTTACCAAGTTTAAGATGCATCAGATGTTTTTAGAGTGTGTGTGTGTGTGTCTGTGCTCAGCCTTGCCAAATTGTTTGTGTGTCTCTATTTTTTGCTCTTTTTGGCTGTCCCCTGTGGTATGCTACGTGTACAGGTTAAATAGAGGACATGTGAATATCAGATTAGTTACATATAGCACCACACACAAACACACAGTCAGCCATGCAAACATAGCCTCAGACAAACACAGACACACAGATATAGCTCAGACTTTGATGGCCCAAGGCAGGGACCTGTTATTTCTTACATATATATGTATGTGTGACTGGAGGGTGTGAGGAGTACAAAATAAGGAAGAGAAGAGAAGAGAAGAGAAGAGAAGAGAAGAGAAGAGAAGAGAAGAGAAGAGAAGAGAAGAGAAGAGAAGAGAAGAGAAGAAGAGTGACAGGCAGTGCTTGTCTTCTGGCTGTAAGAAACAGAGAGAGGGAGAGTAGAGCAGAGAGATGGAGATGGGCTCCAAGTTGTAGCTAATTAAGGCTCTCTAATAAAAAAAAAAAAAAAAAGACAAGCCCTGCCTGGACACAGCGCTGAGGAAGATGTTATTAAATCATAGCCAGTGGTGAGGGAGAGCGTAAAAACATTAGTGCGCACATTCAAAGTACTGCCCAGGGCCTATTGGCTAGAGTTAGATTTAAAAAGTAACTAATATGAAAAATTAATTAGGGCTCTTGCATCGTGGGGGGGGGGGGGGGGGGGGGGGGTCTCTCTCTGTCTTCTTGAAAAAGGAAACCAGAAGCAAACCTCTAGGTGACCCAGCTGACAAGCACAGAGCGCCCAGAAATAATGGACCAGCTTTATTGCTAAATTTAATACCTGTGACCTGTCTAAGGAGGCATAAAGATTTAAGAGTGCTATCCTTCACTGATATTATTTCAGGATGGGCAGCTGAAAATATGTGGATTCTGCCAGAATTTAAACAGCAAAATGTTAAAAGGATGTATTAAAGGACGGAACAAAAAAAATTGTCAATTTGTCGGAACATGATAAAATCTTGGACTAATATCTCTGGCATTTTCACCACCCACCAACCTTTAGCAAGATGCTGGCAGACATTCAATGTCTGACATTAGAAAAAACATACGTTTGAATTATATGAGCAATCACATGATCCAGGGGCACTGAGGGGAACACAAAGCGAGACCAGAGCAATCTGAAATGTTGATGTGACCTCTCTGTGTGGTAGTTTTAATTTGTGGTTGCGGAATCTGTCATTCCAGCTCTGGTTTCTGATTAGCTTCACATGCTTTGATTCACAGGAAACAAGGCATGAATGTGATGCAGCGTCCCTGTGATTTTATCTCACTGATTTCAGGCTTGATGTTTACTACTGAGGTCATAAGGTCAAGCCTCACAACGGTCAGGTGTCCTGAGCTTTAGCTTCGATTCCCTACCTGCTAGAATAAAAATTGCATGAGGCATCACACTATTCCCGCTGACAAACACAAACTTTATTCTACCTTCATCCAATGGCAAAATAAATTGGATCATTTGAGATGGGAGTAGAAATACATCTTTGGGTTGACCATGAAAAAACACAAGTGATTAGGTGAAAGTCAAATCCAACAGAGTACATTCAATTATTTAATACATGAGCAGTTCATAATTTATTGATTGTTTTATGAGGGGAGAGCTGAAATGAAAGAAAATCAAAGCTTTGAAAAAAAATCACATGACCTACATTTGTATTTACTGCATGTGTGGGTATCACAGGCTAAATGCCTTTTTTACCTACTTCTAAACTTTCAAAATACTTCATCTGCAGCTAATAAATATAAAATAGATTCCCGTTAGCTTTTGCAGTTTGAGGCTATCTTGGTAAAAGCAAAATACTTATGTGGAAATAACAATGCTGGCAAATAGAATATTTTTTCCGTCTTCTTGTTTAAGCCATGAACACAAAGGCTTGTGAGTCAATAGGTGTCAAAGTCGCCTCTCAGAGTCAAAGGAGCAGACGTGGCATCCATGAGTGCTCACTATTAGGGGAACAAAGGAACAAAGCACAGGAGGGAATAATCGCTTTCCATTGTGTTGGAAAGAGGGGAAAAAGAAAAAAGTCTTTCCGCTCCCTCTCTCATCTCCGGGTCTTAGCAGCATAGAGGCTGATGATCCAAAGAGCTGCTCTGGTATGCCGGGATAAGCCGTGCCACTCGGATCCGTCACCATAACACTGAAGAGGACGGATGGAGTTGGGGCGGGTGGGGGGGTGGTATGGGACTGAGGGAGTGAGAGACAGAGCAGCAGAGAGAGGCCAAAGGGGAGCAAGAGCAATAAAGACTGGCCTAACACTCATCAGAGGCCACACCCTTCCTGACCAGAAAGCCTGCACACACCGTCGTGCACACTGATTACTTGTTGATGATTCACTCCCAGTAGGTTCTCAGGCTGTTATTCATGATGAGATGAAAATGGAAAACCTCTCACATCTGCATTAGTGTTTCCCATTTTCTCCCCTCCCATGAAAGACATTCAAAGGGAGTTTCTTTTTTTATGCCTCTGTGTATATCTCGCCACTGGCTTGCTAACTAAATTATCCAAGCATTGCTGTAAGGCATGCTTTGGTGCTTTAAAACCTGGTTTAAAAACAGCACTGCCTAGTGAAATGTAATATTGAACTTAAATGCAAAATGCTACAGGAACCCCAGTTACACTGATGAGATCTTTTATATTTTCAAAATGGAATGGACTACATTCACAGATTATCACACTTATCCCATTGGTCTCTCGACTGTGTCCCTTATACCAGTGTCCTGTGGCTTTTTATGTAACTCATGTTGTTCTTCTCAGGATGAGTTATTTTTGAAATCCAGACGAGCAATTTCCTTTGCTGCGTGGGTGACTGGCAGTTGGAGCACTTCCAAGTCTGGGATGGGCATGAGACTCTCTGGGTTGAATTATCAGTACTAAAGTGCTAAAAAATGTTGTTCTTTGGTAAAAATGCAAAGGTGAAAGCAGGGAGCCAACGATATTTTGCAGTGCAGTGCAGAAGAGGAGGGTAAATGAGTAAATTAGTGTTTTGAACTCGTGTCCCTGACCAGCTTCCTCTCCACAGAAATATCAGCTGAGGCTCATGGGTATCATAGTATTTAGAGCCAAAACTGATACAGAAATAAATGGATTTCTCCTAAACAAAGTTGAAATAATTAAACTGTTAAATTAACCAGGAGACCTTTTATGTTGAGAAATATTGAAAATATCATTAAAAGAAAACTTTCACACAGGAATATATGGTGGAAAACACAATACTTATAAAACCAGCAGGTCCTCCCATTTCTATAATATATGACACACATAAATGTGTCCAGTAAAAGGTAGTAAGTAGTAGGTAAATCAGTAGTCTAATCCATCCCTTCCTTCCCCGTCACCACCTATATGACCGAATAAAATATCATACAGTGAAAGCTATGGGAAAACTCTTCCCAAAGGAGGCTGATACACTATATCTCTCTTTCATTTATCCTCTTACCTCTCATGAGACTCTTCTCATTAAGCAATCGCAACACGTCAGAGTATAACAACGCTAATAGGGGCTGATGATCAATCCTAATTGGTCTCTTCATACCGCCTGTCCACTGTTTGAGAATGTGACCGTTAGCTGGTGCCTCTGCACCCTAATGAACTATTCATCTAGTATCAGCGCACCCAAAGGTCAGCCTCCCCATATAACACACCAGCTACCCAGAAACACACACATAAACACACCAAAAGTCAACAGATATACACTTAAACACACGTTAAGATGTGAGCAAGGACACAGATAAGGGCAATGACGTGTGTGAGACCCTCCTTCACAAATATGTGCATTTTCATGTAAATGTATGAAGTTCTACATACGCGCACACAAACACATGCGAATTGGAATGCCTCACATCTTCTCATGTCTGCAAACAAGCCGTCTTAATGGTGCTGAAATCAAATATTTTACGCAGGAGACATCCGTATTAATGATGACAGAGAACGATGTTCTGGGCACACTGTGTGCTGATAAAAGAGATGAAAGAGAGAGAGAGAGAGAGAGAGAGAGAGAGAGAGAGAGAGAGAGAGAGAGAGAGAGAGAGAAAGGCAGGAAGGGCCCACATTGTCTGACTGGCCGCACAAACAAACACACACATTTCTATGCGTTCTAGTGAATTTGTTGAACATTTGCACTGACCAGCTGTTTGCTGAATGTGAACATTAACTGGTTAATGTGGGCGGAAAATGCTAATCTCAGTGGTGAGATGCTAATCTGGCCTTCCTCGAGATGTTTTGCCATATTCACAGAGAATAGTGATGGCATGGAGATGTTAGATACATACTGTACAGTGAACCGCATCCCTGCACACACAAACACACACACACACACACACTCTCTATGTGCATACACACAAAATGACAGAAAAGGGAAAACTTGCCAGGCACAGTGAGCAGCCAGTGCGGTCAACCATAAGATGGAGCCTGCTGATATAGGAAAGGGAACACAGTCACATGTATGTGTCTAGACTGTGTGTGTGTGTTTCAGCTGCTTCCCACAGGCTGAGGGCGAAGCTGCTTGTACACGCTGACTCTAAGTCTGTAGTTCCGTTAGCGCTTGGATGGTTAGAATAAGGATTTGGTTTAAGGGAAAGCTGTTCCCAGATCTGTGTCCATGAAGGAAGAAATCCTCCATCTGACTTAAACCCCCCTCAGAGCGCTCTCTCTTCCTCTCTCTCTCTCTCTCTCTCTCTCTCACATACACACACACACACACAGAGTCCTCAGTTAATGTAATGCTTCAGTAGGATGAGTATCAGGCGCTGAGGGCATGACCAGCAAACAGGCTGCAGGCTTTCTTTTACCGCAGAGGAGAGAGGAAAGAAGAGAGAAAGAAATATTACCTGACACAGAGAGAAGGAAGGTGAGGGCATTCTTGTGACACCATTCCTCATCTCTCTCTGTCTCTCTGCCCTCCCTGTCTTCCTAATCCTCATTTTAATTTTCATCATCCTAGATGTAGCAGCCACCTCTGTAACCTCTTTCTCGCTCCTCTTCCTTCTGCCCCCTCCCTCCACCCCCCCTCCTCGTCTTCCAATCTCTACACATTTCTGTGTTATCTTCATCATCCCTCCTATCGCCTCATCAACAACCCCGTCATCTGTCTCTCCTTGGCCTTCTGTGTTTGAGGTTGTAGCAGTGAGAGGGACTTTCCACAAAGAAAGGCTCAAGAAGGAGCTGTGAATATGCGAGCCCTGCCCCTGACCGGACGTGTATACGTGTGTGTCTGTGCAAGCACAAAAGAGGAGAAGTGGGAAAACGGAATGTGTACTTGTAAGCATTCTAACTGCCACGGTAATACTTACAGGAAGCCTTACATCAAGTGGCTGGTGTAAACACACATAGTCACGCATGGATAGCGAGGCTGGGGAGAGCAGGCTTTACAGGTATTATTTTGAAATATGTGTGAACATGCTCAAGAACGCACACGTACGCAGTACATGAGTGCACAGAAGCACCACCGCATATAAATATCTTCAGGCAACCTTTTTTCCCCCTTCTTCCGTCCTCTGTTTATCGATACCCACAGTGCACCCACCACCACAGAGCTAGCATTCCCCTCATTCCACTGTCTTTCCATTCATGAACAGTGTCCATCGTGCACAGCTCAGTGCTTTGTTCCCGGTGATGGGCCTATCAGGAGAGTGTAAATCAAATACAAATAGAGTAGATGCAATTCATAAAAGAGCCATTTTTCCCCCTTTATGTGCACTGCTTCATGTTGGTATCTGTGTGTATGCACACAAGACTTTTTGAAGCCCTCAATCTTTCCAAGAAATTTCATGAAAATTAGCGGAGACAGCACACACATCTTGTGCACATACACACTCATAAGCAAAATAAAGTGATAAAAATAAAAAGAGAGCGAGGGAGAAGACATATACAAATATTAAATCAAAAAACACAATAAAAAATGAATGCTTTGTCATAATAAAAGTGTCTTTTCAAATGACAGACAGTGAGACAAGAGCCAGCAGTAATGTGGTTATACAGCGCAGCGCTGTTTTTCACTAAATCTCTCTGATGATTATTATTCATCTGTTCTGCGCCTCCACCTCCTGCCTTTCTGTCCATCTGCCTCATCCTTTTCTTTGCTGCACCATACATCCTTTGTCAGATTTATTCTCATTTCCTTTGGCAATGCATTTTGCATAAGTTCATAATGTACTTTACAATATGCAGAAAATCATCAGGAAAACACTTAAAGAGCCCCTGCAGACACACTTTAAGACACTTTAAACTGCTTTATTTTGAATAATTATTTGTGCCTGATAACACTTTCCCTAAAAAAAAAAAAAAATGAAATGAAATTGTTGAAATTACAGCTACTCCCTCTGCCTCAGTGAAAAAAACAAGTTTGTTGAAAAGACCATCTTCAGCATATGCGCACTGGAAGCTTCAACTTTCCACATCACACTTTCAAAATGTCACATAGTGGAGCATGCCACAAAGCGATGTTCATCCTTCATGTCGTTCATCATTCATGTCGTGTTAAAGTCCAATTTAAGGTTTGCACAGAGAAACTTTCCCCCGTCAGCAGATGAAAGTGAAAACAGCCTTCAGACTCTGCACATGTGCACATACATCACTCAGCAGCTCAAACATCCAAGTGAAATCACAACAAGACTGGGGGACATTTTTGACTGGGGGGAGACTAGAAGATTGAGAAAAGTTTCAAAATAAAATAAGGGCCCTGTCAAAGAATTGGACATGTACTGTTACAGATCATGATAAAATCTGGTTTTATGTTGTAATTATGTTGTGAAATTAATACTGAACAGAGTTTGAATAAAGTCCAATATTTCATATTTTGCTAAAATATTACAGGTGGAGAGCAGTGTGTCTTTATTAGTGTGAAGTATGCTCGTAGTACTGCCATCTTGTTTAATTTACACAAATGGACTTTAACTGTAGTCTTCTTGTGTTGTATGGAATTGCTGAGTGGGGTCTGGTTTTGCTTATATGGGCAATTGAGATTTGAGATTGTACTACTCAGCATGAGACTGTAGGTCAGTAAATAAAAACATGAAAAGAAGGACAGATGTAGGCTCACTCGCAGCTATGAGGACACTTGAGCATGGATTATGGTATGGGGGAAATGGAGTGTGGAGGGATCTGTTCATGCATTTAAATGATACAAAATTATTCTCGCTCTTGCAGCATTATTCAGATTTTAAAATTTGCATGAAATGAATTAGCTTGAGGTTCTTCCCTATAGTATTTTGGATGCTGCATTGACACTGATTGCAAATGTAGCTTTCATTGAATCATGGGGCAGACTCCTGAAATTCCCACTGGTGCTAAAAGCTTATACACAGAGATGAAAATTAGATCAGATTCCTGTTAAATAAATGTTCGAATTCACAAACACCTAATCCATCTATTGTCCTAGAAAAGTATGCGAATATAACAAGTAGCATTTTTAGCACTGCACAAGCAATAATTTAATCCAGCACATTATAGTGGGATTGGTGCTGGTGCTCCTGCCATCTACCTCCATTTGACAAAACTGCCATATTGTATTTGTGTTGAAAGGATCTTATTTAATTACATTTATTTAATCTTATTTATCTTATTAAATCTTATTTAAGATTCTTATTTCAATCTTATCTAAATATACGTTATTTAAATAGACATGAAATGAGGTGTGTCTTGAAAGCAGCAATAAATAAATAAATATTTCACACAGAGGGTATTGATGTATTCCTCATGTTCCTCACTGTATTGGACAACATACACAAGACTGCTTTTCTTGTGTTTAGGTGTATGATGTTGTGGATGGGCCAGTTTCTGAGTGTATTGCGGTTCCTGCATGATGAAACCAAACAACACTTTGCACTAATGAACCAACTGACATTGTTGGCCTTGATAACAACCCCACAGAGGTTAAATACCTGGGACTCCCCCCACCAGTCAGCACATAACAGAAAAAGTCTCTTGGATGAGACGTGAAGTATCTTCAAGATCTACAGCCAAGTACAGTTGTCCTTGATTCAATTCATCTTCTTGCATCAAGATATTTTGACAGTAATCCATTTTGATGAGCAAGGGTTTGTAATCTGTCACAATATACACTGAAAACACTATTTCCCACACATGCACCATATATTCCACTCATTACCACAGAATGCTCCCTCAGGATTTACACTATTTCTCTGCATGGTGGCAACTTTAATTATTGTTTATTTCCCTGCTGGTCATTTCATGGCTCTTGTTATTTTCCACCATGTTCTTTCATGCTGTCAATTAGATTCTGTTCTCCAGTGCAGTTTTGTCTTTGCTTGTCATATTGAATTTCACTCTTGTCTTGTTTGTTTTTAGAAGAGATGTTTTCACAGGGCTTTCACCGTTTTTCCCACCCCCACCTGTTTTTTTTTTTTTTTTTTTTTGACCCCTTGTCTCTGTTTTTATCATATTTTATCTTAGGGGATTTTCTTTGTCACACAGTGGAAATAAATGTAAAAGTTCTTTTGTCTGACTTGCTGTTGTGTCGACATTGATATATTTATATATATATATATATATATATATATGCTATTTTTATGTCCATTTTCTAACAGTTTCTGTTATGCTCTTACAGTCCTCACCTTCTCTTCCTCTAAGGCCTTTTATGACTTGTCAGTCACTTTTGTCAAATGGGGGAAGGACAAATGCAAGTGCACTTCTGCTGTTACACAAAAGATCTCTGAAACGAGGAAGCTTGTGTGTCACTCGGACAAACAGAGCTGCCTCTCTCTGTTCATTCTCCCTCCCTCTGTGCTCTGCTGTTTGTGTTCCTTGGTGTGTAAGTAACAAATGAATGGACCTTTTTCTCACTCACTCATAATTACTGCTAATAGCTGCAGCATCCGCTGCCCTAAAAAACGCAGCGTGTTCTGCACATGCAACGCTTGTGTGCGAAACAGAGCTTCCTGTCTGTGACCAATACACACTCTACCCATAGAGCCCGATAAAAGTTAAAAGATCTACCTTGCACTGATTATGAGCAGGTACCATGTGCTTGTAGGTGTGCGCGTGCTTGTTTGTGAGTGTGTGTGTGTGTGGGTGTGCAGAATCTGAGGGATATCAGCCCTTGATCCCCAAGCTTTCAGAAAGCCTTCATAAATGAAACCAAGATTCTATTTACATGAGGAAATGGGAAGATCAGCTATCTCTGCTGCTTTGCTGTTTGCCAGCACACACATAAGTATACACACAAACGCCCACAGAAAAATCCACCAAATGAAGTGACAATTCTCAGGTGAGGGGCGATGTACAGACAGCTCAAAAGAATCTAGTCAATTATTTGATATAATGAAAAATATTTATACAGCTGATGATACTCTGTGCAGTTGAGGGCAAAGGATCCAATAACTATAGGCCAGAGGATTTTCATTCTGTTTGTGTGTCAATGTGACTATAATTGGGTTTTGATTGAAACCCCTCTAACCCAAACAAAATGGGTCGCAGTTTAAGAAAAGAGAGTCTGGTGTGTGAAGTATCTAAAGCACACATTTATGAACCAAGAGGAGAGACTCTGGATGTAAAAATAAAAATTTGAAAGGTTAAAGGTGATAAATACACTGCCAGTCAAAGTTGTAGTCATTCCCACAAGAGCGGATGACATTTTCAAACAGGTTAAAATTGGAAGTGAACGCAAAAGCATGGTCACAATGACTGAGTCATTAGCTGATGGAGTGGTAATGACAACAAAGCATTGAGAAAGCTAGAATGAAATGAGCTGAGACATTAGCTGTGTCAAGGCTAATGAAAGCCACTATTAATACAAGGCCAAAATTGTCTGTATCATTAGCTGATGTATGACTAATGTGAAAAAAGTATTAATTCAGGGCCAAAATTAACCAAGCTGACATGGAGGGGTGAAACTGTATTTAATAAAGAGGTATGGAGGTAGAGCTGATGGCAATGAGATACTTACCTGAGATCTAACATGGACTCATGGATCCCTGCCGATAAGTCCTATAAAACAATACTGGGTCAGTGGGACAGAATCAACTGAACATTTGCGATTAGGATTAATAATAAGTTTAGAAATGATCAGTTTTTAAAATAACAGTGTGAACTTGTTTTCCAATGTGACATATGGAGATTGCTTTAAAGCTGGGCCTACTACAGGTTTCAATACTGTACTAGAAGTACTGATGTAAACCAAAACAACAAAAAAAGATGACCTGGATACATAAACACTATTAAAAATCTCAGCTAGTGTTTTCAATTAAATGCGAGTAATGAATTTACAGAGATAGTAAAAAGAAATGTTTGATGTTTGGCAAATCAGTGGTACTGAAAAATGTATTCAGAAGTTCTTTTAGTGCCAAGAAGTATCACTATTGTTGATTCTGGCCCTTCAGATCAAAACCAATTTCTGTGGTGTTGCCCACTCAGCAGCTGAGGATGATGAGAAATTTGCCTTAAACCAAATCACTGGACTAATTAAAATTTTGCCCTGATGATGGTGCCAGATAAAAATCCCCAAAAGTTATTCCATTAGTGTGGCTAAAAGGGGCCTAACAACACTGATCAGGAACACTTTTGCTGTTTGCAAAAGCTGATAACTATTTTCATTCATGTTGTTTTAGTCCATTGATTGTTAGATGTAGCCCATTTCAGATACTCTCAATGTCCATTCAGTGTGTTTAACTTTGTCCTCTGTCTGCCCCACAGCATCAGTCTTTAATTTGCCCACTCTTGCAGAGATAGGTTCATTTGTTTTCATCACTAACTAACACAAGCGGGAGGTGTGTTAATGGCTACTCTGTGCTCATGTGAGGACGCCATGAGCCAGTGGAGCAAAACATCCCCAAAATTTACAAGAAAAAAAGTGCAATAGAGCATACAGCTCCACATAAATCATCAACTACACCTTCAAACCTGGGTCTGATGTTTTTAAAGAAGGAAAAGCAGCGTCCTTGCTGTTAGAAAGATAGTGAATATACATCCTGCATGATGAGTACAGAAGGTATTTGCATGTTGTTTCTTTGCTCAGAACTAAATGAAGAGCTCGAGCACTTTAGACAGAGATAGATAGGTGAGATCAAGTCAATGTTTTGGGTATAGACTTAAGAGAAGGGAGGGGACAGACAGGAGAGGATGCATGAGCCTGAGTTGAATTATTCAACTCTGCGCATAAGCACAGCCAGTAGAATTACTAACCAGGAAAACCACTCACATACTCAAGGTCTTCCCAAGACCAGATGATTGGTGGCTGACTTTACTGTATGAAACAAGTACTGTTGAGTCTGTGTTGAGCGTGCCAGCATGCGTAAGGAAAAGTGAGGCAAGATGTTCTGCTCACCAAGGTTGTCTGTGATTTGCCTGTTTTAAATGACAGGCTCTTGACACGAGTCCTCCTCCTCCTCACGCATGGGCGATGCAGGAATTAAAAGAAAAGGCAAAACAGATACTTGTAATTGGGCGTAATTACTGCCAACCCATCTGACGAAGCAGGGGCCTTGCTGCTGGGAAGGTCGAACACATTTAAATGCAAATGGACGCCGTTGCCAACAAATATAACTTTCAAGTTTAATTTCACCTTTTGCCTCGGCTGTCTTACAAGTGACAACCTGTTTGTGTATGGAGCGATTAGGACTGTCCCTCACTGAGTGCCGTTTTGTCCATGTGCCTGTTCTCCTTCAAGCCTCTCAGTGCTTGTCTGTCACACTCCGCTCAAATGGATGAACACAGCTCATGAGCCATGATTTCCTGAGCACACACAGCCTCAAAAAACTGAGTATGTACTCTCTCACTTTATATGATCAAACACAAATAAAGATTCATCCTGAGCAGCAAACTGATAGAGCTGTAATGTGATTATGAGAGTGGCAATCAAGCAATGTCTTTCATGTGAAGATTCAAAACTGGATTATGTCAGACTATTTCTATGAAGTTTTACATTTTACATTTAGTAATCAGGAGACACTGTCAGAAAGATCTAAGAAAATTTTAACCTACAGTCTATTGATGTGACGTGTTTTTGACCTATGCGTTATATAATCACTGCATTCCATAAATACAATCAATACAGATACACACAATCAATTGTACATCCACAAACAGAAATATCCACAAAAAGCCATAGCGCATACAATTTCTACTGTTGCACAAACACAAACGCGCACACATACACACACATTCAAACTATTCTACACCACAACCACTACACAAGACAATATCTCCTGGGATATTAGAAAGGAGCAGAGGGCCATACAGAGCTGAACTTGCTGTCACTGGGGAGTATCAGTAATGAAATTGCATATGCATACAGAAGCACAGGCCACAGACTGGCTGAACTGACAGCACAACAGCAAAACACATGACATGCACCACACAGCAAGGAAATATCACAGAGAGAAGAAAATAGGATGCCGACAGAGAGGGGAAGGAGGGATGGAGGGCAATACAAAAGACGCAGGATGTGGAGAAAGAGGGAGAAAGTCACAATGAGACAAAAGCATCCCCTGCACAGAAATCTGTACAGACGCGTCTAACCTCACACAGGCAAAGCAAAAACTAAACAAACACACATAGAGTGAGGTATCAAACATGTCAGATGCAGCCAGGATCATACCATCCCTTACATACAGTATTTACACTCAACTTTAAATATATTCATGAGGTTTGCGCAGAAAAACACTGTCAAGGATCCATCTTGGACTTACATTTCTGTTTAGAGGGATTTCTACAAACCAGCCACTCTGAAAGGTGAACAGAAAACTGTGCCACAGCATTCATCACAAGCTTTCATTGCACATGACAGCTTGTGTGTGAAGTGGAGCCTACAGGCAGAGACCACAGTATGAGTGAATGTTATTGGGGCTACAGACAAAAGAGCACAAGTCTGAATTTTTCAGTGGGCCCTCATGACTTTGTTTGTTATAAGAGCAGTTAACCATTCAGCCAGGTCCTCGGAGACATGACAACATGAAAGAAAAAAATCCAATATTGAAGAATCTGTCCAAAAAAATGTAAGCTGAGCCAGAGTTAAAAATCTGTCCATTCTGTCTGAAAACAAATTAAAGTTCAAGTTAGAGAATGTATTGATTATTTCATGAAATTTCCAACGTCTTGACTCAACAAAAACTTTTATAAAAAAGAGAAACTTGAAGAAACATCCAAAGTAAACAAGAGAGTAGTTGACTACTATTATACAAAATGTTAACATAAGACCAGCAGTGGGAAATAAATCAGTCTTTATGTACTGCAGTTGCAAAGTGTGGCATTACCACATCTGTTAAAAAGTTGTTGTTTTTTTCACCCTTCAGGGGTGGTTGTTTGTCTGGTACCCAAACTTGTAGGAATATTGGTTCTACTGTCTACCATCTTAATTTATTTGAATTAGTTTGAAAAAAAAAAAAAACCTTTTTCCATTTAAAAAACTTTTAAATTTATATTTTGGAGAGGGATTTTTTTCCACTTCTCTTTTTTCATTTACTGTTCAATTAAATCAAGAAAAATCCCAAAGTATAGTAAAGTATAACTGTTCCTTTCCTTGCAACCACTCATCATAGCTCATGACAACAAGCTGTAGCTGCTGACAAGTACGAGGAAAGACAACAATAACTTGTATTCACTTAACCTCCAGATGTACAGGTCGAGTTGGATTATTCACATAAAAAAAAACCTCTAATTGCAAATGCTGTATGTGGACCAGGATGGCTAATGTTTTCACAATGAATTCCCATAACACAGTCACCACAAACTATAGAGATACTTTGAAAAAGATGCTACTGACTTTCAGAGCGTTCATGGCTTTACTGTCTGGGTAAACCGAGAGTCACCTTTTGTGCTTATTTTTTGGTGGCATTCACTGATTGAATTCTTATTCTGCCAAGTTCTTCTTCTGCTCCTTTCACACATTTAACAAAGGCTCCTTCACACACTGAGAAGGAGAGAGGGGGGTGTGGGGGTGTTGATGGGGGTAGAAAGAAGGAATGAGGGAAAGGAAAAAGTAAAGAGAAATTGAAGGGTACTGTATGACACTGCCAGCAATTTTTTTTAAAAAAGCATATTCAGAGAAAGCAGAAATGGAGGGGAAATGGGAAATGGACATAGGAAGCTGGTGGAGAAAGACAGATACTCCGAGAGCCATACTGAAGCACCCCGAGCTGCAGAAAATGGCAGGCCTTTTTAGATTCAAAGCACATAGTATATCCTGAGATTATTGACTAGAATTGTCAGCAAGGGGAGGGAAAGTATTCACAGGCAACAAGCAGGCAGAAGGAAAGAGAAAGGAGAGGGGGAAACGAGGCAGGTAAAAAAAAAAGTAAGGATGGAGGGATGCAAAGAGAGAAAGGCTGACGGGAAAGAAAAAGAAAAACAGAGTGAGGTTAGTGAAGAGAGGTCGAGAGAGGGGTGGAGTGGGCTGCACTGGGATGAGGGGAGCAAAGGAGAACAAGAGAGAGAGGGAAGGGTGAAAGAGGCGAGGAAAACATTTGTTTTTCAGGATCAGAGGTATGAAGTGGCCAAGGGCACACGGTGGAGAGGAGGAAAACACTCAAGAGTTCATCTGGAGGACGGTACTACAGTCACACATGCTCGCATGCACGGATACATGTTAAGCTAGAGGAGGACGACTTGGGAAATCAGAGCGGGCTCTGAGCGATGCCGTTGTGTGTGCAAGCACAAGAGCGTGTGCACGTGTTCATGTGTGTCTGCATTTAGCCTTCAGCATTTTAACAGGCTACATGAAGCCCAGGGGAGAGTGGGGTAGCAGGACTCTCCTGCGCTACCTGTGTCTGGAATAAAACATCTTTTCAGGCAGTCCATGTCTGACCTCCAACTGACTGAGCAGCCATTTTTACCCCCACAGCTCTCTGGGAGAGGGTCGGTTCTCTGTCCTACATTTCAAAACCTTCACTACTCACTGTTAGGTGTAAAATGGGCCACAGTCATCTTGAATAATTTCTGGTATCTGGTCATAAATTGAAGGTCACGGGATGTACAGAGCACCTTTACTCTAAAATAGGCAGATGATTTCAAATTGTCAACTGTCAAATTCATATTACCAGAATGTTGGACAACTCTGGACAAGGTCTGGACACATGAAAATGGCTCTTGTGATTTCTTGGTAAGGCTATTGAAATTCTGGATGGGGCTCTATGGCTACATTCTCATTTTATTGGAGCTACATTATATCAAACACTAAATGGCTCTACATTTCATGGGATGTACATGGGACTTCCTCCTGAAGTTGTAGTACCAGTTGTTGCAAAGCAATTTACTTTCTGAAATGTTTTCAGTCTCTTGCAACCTTAGACAACATTTTGGTTCTTTCAATACATTTCTGTAAGATACAGGATAGAATATCCATTGCAATACATTGAATAAATTGTAGAATACATTGTCCGTGACCAGGGGACAGCTGAGTTCAATTCAGGTCCCGAAGTTTTAAAAATAACTGGGACAAAACATGATTCTCTTTCTGTCTGTGGTTGTACAGAGTGGGTTCCTTTTTTTGGCGGCTCTCTGTCCAGTTCCTCCTTTGACTTTCTAATTAGCAAAAACAGTGGAACACAAAAGAGCAGCTGCACTAATTGCATTGGTCGCTGCTCGTAGCCCATTATACAACACAAGCTCTCCTCTCAAATCAGAGTAAGTTTACATTTATTATTTTTATTTAATTATTTTCTCACAACCAAATAGGAGGAGACTTTTTAAATATTTCTTCCTCTTTTTCTCTTCCTCTCTGTATGGAGAACAAACACCAGACAACAGAGATAAGACAAAAGGTGTAGAACAATAAAGCGATTGAGAAATACCAATGATCACCTAAACAAAATAATACAGTGATTTTAATGCCATTATCACCTTTACTAAGAAAACGGTTACAGAGAAAATCCGGCTGTTTTGGGGTGTGTTTACAGAGTGATATTTGGTATCGCTGAATGCCAGATAATTTATGAATAAACATGGGAGTTTGTGCTGTTGTGAGGGTTTATGAGCCTGTGAGGGATCGTAGAGCCTCTGGAGGTTAACTGAGGAGAGAGCTCTCTTCAAGGATAGCTGTGGCCTATGCTGTTGCTTGTTTGTTGTGTGATTCTGTGGTTTAGAGGGAGAAGAAAGGACCAAAGACAAAGCAAAGAGGATGTGAACAGAGTCATTATCTGAGGAAGAGCTTAAGTGTGTTGAGTTTGCGCCTGAGCCAAACCAGATCTAACGCCAGCCTTCCCACAGACATCAGTGGCAATCCAAACCCCCTAAGCAGCATCCAAGGACACCAAAGAGCCAGCACAGGGGTAGCCCCTGTCTCAACACCACAAGAAGAGTCCCCTCTGCTGTTGGACAACAAGAGCAACCTCCTCCTCCATCCCAAAGTCTCCTTTTTGCCCAGATGTTGAAATTTACTGAAACTTCTGAAAAAAAAGAAGAAAAAGGACAAAGTCAGCAGAGCAAAGACTGATCATTTAAAGTGGCAACATGAAATAATTTCAATGGAAATGGAACAATCAGTGGACCAACTCATGAAGGGGAGGTATATCAAGTCAAGCTCAAACGATGCAAACCGTCTTGACAGCGCTACACTTTAAGGGAACATAGAGCCATAAAATTCAGAATGGATGAAGCTATTGTCATTTATTAGCTGTGCTGAAACCACCATCCACTTTTGTTCAAC
Organism: Toxotes jaculatrix; assembly: GCF_017976425.1. Lineage (NCBI taxonomy): Eukaryota > Metazoa > Chordata > Actinopteri > Toxotidae > Toxotes > Toxotes jaculatrix. The sequence continues at coordinate 11,036,831 of NC_054412.1, read as the reverse complement.
CCTTCTCTGCTCTACAAGTGAGGAATGGTTTGCCAAACAAATATTCCTTTTGAATGAACCATGTGAACTTGCCACGTTAGCAACTTTAAAGAGCTTTGTTCCCTCGTCAGCAAATCTTTATTGAATGAAATGATGCACGGTCCTGACAACAAAACGCCAAGAGGGAGCAAGAGATGAACTTCACTGAGACACTCTCCGGTGGTGTGGGTCCTAATGATGAGAGGTGTTAGAGAGAAGGTTTTAATGGCCGCGCTCTACATCTTTGTGAATATGACTGGACATTAATTGTCAGCTGGTAGCCAAGCAGCTAATGAATGAGCCACTGGTAATGAAGCATGAATGAAGCAGCTGATGCCAATCAGCTAATGCAAATGCTACTGCTCTTGCCACACAATACTCCTTTTGTAGCTTGGATCCAAGCTTGTAAGTAGGCAGTTTAGTGTTTTTGCCATCATAATAAATGTTGTGAAAGAACAAGCCTTTGTTCTGTTATAGTTCAGCCCAAGAGCAGCTAATGCTAGAGGTTAACTCTGCCCAAATTTTGTATGGAGTGCGTGTTGAACAGTGAAAATGCAAATCCCAAGAGAAAGTGAAAGTGCTTTTGATTCAGGATATTGCATGTGAACGCGTGTAGAATGACTGTGTATGAAAGACATGATGAAGATGGAGGGCATGAGCCAACACAGGTTTGGCTCTGAAATTTACTGTCTCTGTAGCTGTGAAAGAGGGCTTTTATTATGTGTGTGCCTCCTGAGGTATTACTGAGCCACTAGGGGACTCTAGGGAAGAAATTGCATCGCAATCACCACAACTTTACCACAGTGAAATATAGGTGATTCCCCAACAAAGTTCTGCCTTTAATTTATCTTTGTGTGCTTGTGTGTGTAGGCGTGCGTGGGTTAGAACATGTGTGCACTGAATGTGTACATATGAGTGTGTGTGTGTGCATGTGTCTCTGGGTCCTATAATCCATAACAAGAACGTTCTACCTTGCCCCTGATTTGAACCCCCTACATCATGCCTTATTGTCTTCCACTTCTCCTTCCACACACACGCATTGCACACACACTAATCAGGGCTAGGCGGCCAATGTAAGAGGCAAAGGTCTGCAAGGCTGTTTGATAGCAGATTAGGTTGGCGTGTCAGACAAGAGACCAGGCCACACAGGAGGTAGTCACATGCTGAATCTACACACACACACACACACACACACACACACACACACACACACACACACACACACACACACACACACACACACGCATGCACACACAGGAGGAAAACATGTGCGACTACATGGGCATACTCTGAAGGAAACTCACCACACACCTTTTTGAAACCAGACCCTCAAGGTCAGCCCTGCATTTGCAAGCTGCTAACAACTCCAAGATGGCTGAATGTAGCAGCGTAGCAATTAAAAGAAAACAAAGTAGAGTCTTAAATAAATAAGTCTCTGTTTTTGAAATTCAAGCTGTGGCCACTGACTTGGCAGTTTCAGTCCAGAGGCGTACAACTGCAGCACAGATTGTAAGGGGTTGGAATTTGGGGAAAAATTTTATCAGTAAGTTTGGCAGCGGCTGGCATCAGTCATGACCAATCTTATCATCGCCGCCTTTACTTCTCTGCAAAAGCTGTGCACTCTGCATTTCCTGATGAGAACAGTCTTCAGCACAGCTGCCACAAAAGCTTCTCCCAAGGGGAACTCAATGTCCTTGTGCTGGAGGTGCAGAATCGGCACAAGTAAATCCACGGCACCTTAAATTAAATTAACTTGGTGAGAGATAACACTTTTGCTTACTGTGACGCAGTGGTCCAAGGAGAACTGTGGCGCTGTTGGAAACACTTCAGTGAAAAGCAGCACACAGTACACAGAAGTATCGACAGTTTTTTTTTTGGTGATATTGGGACAACCACATGCCATTCATGATGCCAAGTCAGTTATTCACACCACAATGTCATATAGATACTGTGAATTTAAAAAAAAAGATGTTGTGTATCAAATTGCCTGGCATTCATTCAATGGTTTTATATGCTTTTTAATAATACTGTTCATGTGCACATTTCTTTATAAATCCATGGTAATAGGATAAACCACAGGCTTATGAGCTGTACGATGTGCACCTTGGGCATGGTCTAAGCAGGTGGGAAGCGCCTGAAGTGCAACAAATGCTTGACAACAAAATTGCACTGTTGTGCCTGATAATAACTAACAAACCCCCACTGCATCTGTCCTAACAGTCAAATTCACAGCAAGTCAATAAAAAAAACAACCATGCAGAGGTGAAAACACAGCTCGTCTGCACATCCAGTAAAAACACCGCTCACCACTAAAATCCTGGCTGTGTGCCATCACAAAATGAAAGCAACTAGTATCATCCATCTTTTGACAATAAAAGCCCAATTTGTAATTTAAATTCATGAATGTTAATTCCTCTGTTCCTCTTGGAAAGACTCGCTGACTCAAACCTTTGACCCTTTGGAACCATTTACACATTAAAACTTGAGCTTTAGTTGATTGTGATAATTGTTCAGAGTTTTTTCATACCAAACATAACATCCTGAGTGATGAATTTCTGCTTATTTGTTATAGCTAAAACCACAAGAAGAAGTTCTGTATGTCCTCCTGTTAGAGGTTAAAATTTAGAAAATTAAAAAAACATCTAGCAATGCTGTGCAATTTTCATGTTTCTAACAGTGGGTGAGATTTTGCCATTGTTGAAAGAATGGAGGAAACACTAAAACGAGAAATTAAGTTGTCAAGCTCTGCAAAAATGTCAAACAAATGCAAACTGAATGCCACAGAAAAACGTACAAGTGGTCAGAATTAAAATGCCATCATGCCCTGCCTGATGGCAGGAGAGAACCCAGAAGGCCCACACACACGCATGCATAAATGAGCTCATACTTTTGTGTTGTTACCATGAGTGCGAACTAAGAACAACATAACATGACTGTGCATGTTTGTTTTTTTTAAAACCTGATATTGTGATTAACAAGGGAGAAAAAGGGCAGAAGATGGAACGTGAACATAATTGGAGAAACAACATGTTGAATTTGAGCATCGCACCATGCGTGTGTCTGTCGTCCACCACCTGGAACAGTCGTCTCAGTCAACACATTTCACTCAGGCAGATATTCAGTCAACAGTTTTGATCGAACAACTTTGTTGACAGAGATAACGGAAATGGGCCGGGGGCAGTTAATGTGTGTAAATGTGCCTGTGAATGTGCTTTGGTTAAAAACATGTATGAGGATAATCACCATTAAAGCCACTGATCTCTAAGTTCATAATTTTAATCTTTTATTTATCTGGGTGAAGTTTGTTTGCCTGCAGTGTCAGTCATGCACTGAGCAGGTAGCTGGTTTACTGAAGCATTTGATGGTTTAGCTCATTGGCAATTTGGCACACGATGTTCAGTGGTCACTTTTCCTGACTTTCCAGAGATATGTCAATGGATAGGTGATCAGGATAAAGAATGACATCGGTCATTATTCAATTCTGACATGTGACTCGATTTTATTTTTCAGCTTGCACAACTATTTGTATTGTGCTGTTTATTAAAATCCTTGTCGCTCCAATGTTAAGAAAACAAAAACAACAAATTCATCTTGTTCCATATTTTTCCAAAGAGTCATCCTAGAATAAATTTCACATCCGTTGCATCAGGACCGTGAAAATTGGGTCAGTGTTTCCAAGGTTGTACAAGCAGGATTTATGTGTAGAGAGTATAACATGTATGTCTGGAAGGAACAGGAACAATTCTAGGAACAGTAACCGTTGCGTTTTGATGGCTGTGATCAAATTGCACAACCAGCATTGTGGTGGCAGTCGTATAACATTTGTGTTCAAAAAAATGACCTCTGTCTGACCTCTTTGATACAGCTCCCTCTCTCTCACACTCTCATCTGCACAAAGAGGTGCACACACACACACACAGACACACATGGTCTAGTGGTGTTGCTGATGTTGGCACATTTGTGCTCTGGGACAAGAGCTGCTTCATTGGCACTGATTACCGCTTTATCCCTCCCTTGCAAACACCAGCCAACATCACCCTGCATACCAATGGACTACACCAACCAGAGAGAGATAAAGGGTGGGGAGAGGGGAAAGGAATGATGAACAAATATAAGCATGAGAGATGAAAGATAAAAGGGGAGGAAAGAAACTGGGAAGATTTGTAGGCCAGGTCAATATGGGAAAAAAACTACTTATAAGTTTATACAATATATCACAATATAAATGAAGTCAATCTTTCTGTTGAGCTTAGCATTTCTTTGGTTGTAGATTCAGGGTGTGAGCAATGGCTGTAATCTGTATGAGTAAAAGCAGGAAATCTATTTTGATAAATAAATTCAAAACCAAAGTATTAACTCGACAGTAAAATCCTTGAAATGTTTGTGGTCGGTATTGCCACACCATAACTATTTTTTTCACTTTGCGTATTCATGTCATTCTTTCTTTAGCTTGTTGTGGCTGTTGAGTTGTTTCTTTCTTTGCAGACGCTCTTCTTTCTATCTGAGGCTTTTTTTTCCCCCAAAATAAAAGTAAATTGGATGTTTAGCTGTTTAGTTTGTTGTGCATTTTATTAGGAAGTAAGCCATCTGTTCTAAAGGCAAGACAATGTAACTTTGTAGAAACAACAAAAGCTTTAAGTTAAAAATTAAAAGTCGAGGAATAAGAGGCACCCTTATTCACTCAGGGATTTTACTTCTACAACCTTACTGGCTGTAGTATGATCAGTTGCTTAACAGACTTGGATTCAGTTTGCTGACTTGATGACTCCTCTTCCCTTGTGCTGCTGCTACTCTAGAGTATGTTTTAGCAATAATCATGATTAAGTAACTGTCATTTGTGACCAGAGACACGTTCGGTCTGTCCTCTGCTTCTGAACCTCAATGCAGCCACTGACTGAGATTGTCTTTCTGAAAAAGCTAAACATGTTCCTGGAATATGTTTCCAGTTTTTCAGCTGTAATCTCTGCTGTCAGCATTACAGACATGTCTCCTTGACTCTTCCCTGAACTCGCCTCTTTTGCTGAGCTACAACCCGTAAAGGTCTAGAGCACATGGGAAATTGTGTTTGTTAAACTGAAAAACACAGATATTAAATGACCAATGACATTAAATTGGTTTTCAAAAACCTATCCTCCTTATCTAGTCATATGAAACCAACCACGTGAAATACTGTTGAGAAAGGATCTGTTCCAAGGCTGGATTTTCAGTGATTAGTGTTGTTACATCAACTGGATTTTGAAAGAGGTTATTTTGGGACAGAACTCAGAAGGTCCAGTGTCACTGCAGCTCCATACATGACTGGCTTGGAACAGATTCATTTGTGAGTTATTAAGCAATAATCTCTATTCACAGCTTATGTTAATTTCATTTTGTGAAACTGTTTTGAGAAAAGTATATCATTGCTCTTGACCTGCCCTACAAAATTCAACATGTTTAAAAGACAGAGCAAAGAAAAAGAAAGATAAAAGTGTTTCACTTACAGCAGTTAATAAACCACGTTTGGTGAGTATAATCTTACCTGATTTATGCCAATGCACAATTTAGTGAGCTACAGCCCTCTGGCGACTTAGCACATTGGACATTCACAGTATGATTTCTTCATAGGATCAAACTAAACTATAATTCTCTTCTGTCAGCTCAGTACAGAAAGATAGAATTCAGCACGTCGGCCTTCCCCTGCGTGCACACAGGTCTACAAAAGGTTTTCTTTTCAGAGGAGAACGACGGTAGCAGCATTAAGTTGGTGATGGAGGGGAGTTGAATCTGCAGAAGTTAACATTCTCGGCCACATCGATGGGCTTCTGATGTGTCAGACGAGGGCCTCCTGAATGAGTCACAGTCCACAGTCTGAGGAGAGCTGATAAGACCTGACGAAAGACCTGCTTTTCTGCGGGAGACAGATGGAGCTGGAACAAAACACATGAGACACACACACACACATATAAAAAACCTGGCCATACATATATACACTCACACTCATACAAAAGACAGAAGTAATGTTAGAAAAATCACAAATATTTTTTGTATGAGGGGTGACTAATAAGTTCATGGCCTTAGGTAGAAGACGGTGAGTTAAATAGCTCTTGTTACATGCAAGTGCAGTTCAGCCCTTTAAGCAATCATGTAGAAGGTTTGAAGTTCAAAACTTTTGTGACACTGTCTGAGAAAATGGACAAGATCAACCTTTGTGCAGTCATCTGCTACCTCAATCTCAAGGGCTTATCAACTATGGAGGTCCGTGGCCTGATTTGACCTGATCTAACACGCTCAGACTATTACCTCTTCCCCAAGATTAAGAAGGAGGTCAGTGGTCGCCATTTTGACCGTGATGATGATGTAATTACTGCTGTGGAAAACTTTCTGAAGGTTTAAGATGTCAACTTTTACAGAGAAGGGATCCGTATGCACCACAGTTGCTGGACTGCATATGTAAATGTAGGAGGCCAAGAGTTTATCAATCCACCCTTATATTTATTGAATTACTACTGAATGTTTCTGAAGAGAAAAAGAAAAATTGGCAATTTGAATGATGCCAGTCTAGATAAAAGTCTAGATAAAACACTGTAAAAAGTATAATCTGAACATATAACTAAAGATTCAATCCAATTTCAATTTTTTTTTTTTTTTTGTTATAAAAAAACCCCATAACTTTACGCATAAAAAAATCCAACAATCACAAACATATTCATCCCTGGTTTGTAGATGGACATTGCTGCACAAAGACAAACATGAGATGAAGTTGTTATGTATCACAATGGGAGGACTGGCTGTATTTGGGGAAGCATGGAGGGAGACTTTTGGAACTGGTGATATACAGAAACACTTCTGCCAAATCAATCCTTCATACTGGCAAAAGGAACATTTCGTGACCAAACTATTCCAATTTCTTCCCCTGTTGAATTGCAACATGTCTTGGGACAGCTTGATGCCATATGTGACTGCCTGGATGTGCACCAGGGTCTTTAAGCCAGTAAAAGACTCGACTGTTTAGACATTACTAAACAACTCTATTAAAGCTATAGTTGTCCAAAACAGTAACTTTAGGCGAGCATGCTTGATCTGTTTATGAACGTTCCAAAACAAGAAATAAAACCCTTGCCTTTATCATTTACAGCGGGGTCCTCATCTCTAAATGTCTCTCTCCTCTTGCTTACAAAAACAGATGACGCTCTGACATTCAAACATCTTCCACTTATGGCATCATTAATATGCTGGGACAGCTTGTCTGATTTCCAGCAGGATTTCTGCCATTTATCTATTTATCCCTTAATTTGGGCCCAGTGTTTAATTTCTTACAAAAATCCAAAGGAAGGGTGCTGACAGAGACAGTGGGAGAGATGGGATGGAAAGAGACTTTAGCATATTGCCATAACAGCAAGATTACAGTTAAAAACAAAAACAAGTCTATGTGACTGTGTCACGCCGTACCACACAGGAGACAGGGTGGTTCTATAAAATCACAACGCAGCATGGAATACCAACATGAAACTGCATTGCATAGTATAGAATAACATACCATAACAGAACAGAACATGGCATAACATAACAGCAAAACGTAGCATAATATAACAAAACATAACATATGTGCCCTCGAGAAAAACACCTTCCCATGCACGATTGTGTGAATAGAGTGAGGCGTCCCTCAAACATCGCTCAGTGAAACAAAAATGGTTACATAAATTACTTTTAAAGTAATAAATTTCATTCATTAATGCCACTAGAATAGTTCCAGTGTATAGTTTTATTCAATGATTGCTTATTATACGGTTTAACCAAGCAAAGACACTGAGCTCCACTGCTCCCCTTTCCCACTAAGGTAAAGACTGTGCTCAGTGCAAGAAATAACACCCCAGAGGAAAGTCTTGACTGTGATTACAGAGATGATGATGATGATGATGATGATGATGATGATGATGATGATGATGATGATGATGGCGGCGCCTGCCACATGCAGCACCTAAGCAGCTACAATCACAGTCATAAACAAAAGACATGCTGGAGGGTATAGCTTTTATACATTGTTTTCTAAATGTGATGTTGCCCTAAAACCACGAATAAATCAAATACTTTGTTGTGCAAATGTGTGAATATATAGATCAATCAACAGCCACTCAGTACTTAATAAAAGTTGTTGTTTGTTTTTTTTGCTTTTTTTTAAAATTCTAACATAGGCAAAGCACTTGGCAATCAAAACACTTGGCCAGCTTATTTCAGAAATACATATCCATTGGGGGAAATGAATTACAACAACATTCATTACATCTATATACACATGTGGCACTGGTGTGAATAATTGTCAGCCAGCATTTACATAAGTGTCATTACGTACCATGACACACAAACACACACACACAGAGGGGGCAATTGTGGAGTAATTGCTGATGCAGCTGCAACCTTTATAGACACAGGGTTTGGCTTTTCTGCTGCCTGTTCTGTTTGGCTCTTTACTTAATATATCACAGAACTGTCAACTTTCCTGCAACCAGAAAAACATGGTACCCAAGCACTAATTTAATTTAAGGTGCCATATATATTCATCTCCACAAAATGATATTCAGTTCCGTCTCGGGAGAAACTTTTGTGGTGGATCATCTTCAGACCTTTTACTCTGTCACAAAATTGTCAGAGTGAGAACACACAGAGCACTGCCTCTTAAGAGAAGGAATACACTGCAGGAGATTTAAATGCTTATGACTCAAGGTGCACCACCCTATTGCTCCACCACCATGTGAACCTCACCTTTAGACTCAAACTTACCAAATATCAGTCACCCCCATCTTGTATGTCTTACAACAGGCCATTGACTCAGGCTTGAGCTGTGCACAGTTTAAAGTAATGCTTGGTTTTTGTCCTACATTGCTCTGCAACTGACCCTGCTCTCTGACCTCCCTGAAAAGGCACAAGCAAAAAGATTATTTCTCCCGCAGGGATCAATAGAGTATTACAAAAAAAGCTTACATTGTACATTCTGCTACCGTGGGGGCTTTTTTCTTCTTTTAATACAAGCAAGAAAAAGGAGTCTTTTCAGGATTTAGTGATTTGAAGGACGGAATGCTAAAATACCACCAGCATACCGACAGATATACAGTACGCAGGCGATGCAGGTCTGACATCAGCTCTAACACTCAAAACACACGTACATGCATACATTAGAAAATCGCTCCTCACTCTTTCTATACTCCACTCCAGCAACTCTACACATATGCACACAAACACCTCTTGTTTGTGCCTCAAGGGTTTGTGACTTGATGTAGATCCTTCTCTTCTCAACAGACACACCCTTTATATCGCATGTATACAGTCTACCAAAAGCTTTCTCAGTCTCACACTCCATAAAACTATAGTCTGAGTGTGAGAGACATACACACACTGATGTTGAATGAACACATTTGTGCATAAATTTGTGGACAGCTGGATGTGTATGTGTCAGTCTGTTTTATCTGCATGGTATGGCGCTGCAGCGTATATGATTTAGTTAGTAATTAGGGAATAGAGACATATCCAATTATTGGGGTTATGAAATATCACCCTGTCTCAGTAGTTATTCCAGTACTGTCTGCACCCTGCCTTATTATTACACCAGCTGCATATATGATTAGGTGTGTGCGTGTGTAAAAGAGAAAGAGAGAGAGAGAGAGAAAAAGAGAGGGAAAGAGACAAAGAAAGAAAGCTAGAGAGAGTGAGTAGAGTATGTATGTGTCCAAGAAGAAGGCAGCGTCTACAAAGGAAACTCATTTCTGCTCATTGTAAATTATTGGTGGCAGGACCACATGCCCGTAGGAGCTGCAGCCAATCCCATTGCTGACAGTCCCGTGATACCTTGAGTATGTGTGTGTGTAGGCTAATGTACTGCCCATGGAGTGAAGAAAAACTCCAACTCTTTCAAATATAAATATATATGTGTAAATCATTTCTCCCTCTCTTTCTAACTTTAAGTACATGGACACACACAAAGGTAAGTCCTGATTCATAAACAGCTCCACACATAAATTAAATGGTGGTCAGTTAGTACGCACACCTGCTCTCTGATGAAAGTGTAAACAACATAGAAGGACATACCCACAGCTGTTTGTGTTTGTCCTTTGTGTGTGTGTGTGTGTGTGTGTGTGTGTGTGTGGGAGAGGGTGTTAAATCTGCACAATCATATCTCACCTACTGAAAAAGCCACCATCCGCTCTGCCTGTCGCCAGTGGAAACAAAGACCAGGGACTGTTCTATGTCAGCAACTGGAGAGCTGCTATCTCCCACCATCTGAGAGAGAGAGACTCTTAGGAGCTCACCGGATGCTGCCAGAAAAAAAAAAGAAAGAAAGAAAGAAAGAAAGAAAAATGAAAAAATGAACAGATTTCTGATGTGCAGGTAGACGGACAAAAACATTCACTCCACAGAGAGGGGTCTGATATAAAAGGCAAGATGGTTATCTCCTCTGGGCAGTGGTGATGAAAAGAGAGACGTGACTGCAGAGTGTGGATGACATAAGTGTACTCACATTTATCTTGCAAACTCAGTGTGCAAGTATACAATATATTATGCATGCAAAAGTGAGTCACTGGCTGAAATTCGATATGCATTTCATATCAGTCATATTTTGTTCCTAGACACAACATCAGTGCAAAGTAAAATATGATAGAGTTTGTATTAATCTCCCTGTAGAGTCCTTTCTTTTGTTCCTACCTTGCACACAAACACACACCTGCCTCCAGCCCCTCCCTTCAGTCTCTGCCAGACACACACACACAAATACACACACACACTGACAGATACGGAAGAACAAGTGATGCAGTGGGTGTAGTAAAGCTAGTGAAGCATGTGGAAATAATTTACAAGTTACGCATGGGAACTGAAGGACAGAACCTACTCGTGTATTCAGGAAGGTGGGAACACATTTGTCATGTCCTGCAGCAACAGTGTGCGCACGATAAGGGCGCAGGTTTGGAGCTTTTTTTTGGAGATAGTAGAGATGTTTATAGCACACCAGAGCGCAATAAAACCTCAGCCTTCTTTCATATGCTTCTCCTGAGATATGCAGGCTCTTATCACTGGTGACTGTTGCCTTGAACTTGCCTATACGGACTCTGCTGATCATGTAGAGAATTCCACAGCTCTCTGACAACAAAAACCATGCCACGGTAACAGCCGCCTATCGCCGCTAGCCGCCCTGCTCGCCCCTGATTGGATCATCTCATTGACTGGCACATTCCCGCTCGGCTTCCATTGGCCCGGCGGTAATGGACCCGTGACTGCGCTCCAGTGGAAGCCTCCGAAGGCGGAGCGCGCCGGCCGAGGCGGAGCTCTCCTTGGTACTTAAATGGAGCTGGCGCTGAAAGAAGTGAAGTCCGAGCACGCACGACAGCCGGAGAGGCCGGTGCGCGGTGCGAAGAGTGAGAGACAAGTGCGAGAAGAAACAGGGAAGACTAAGAGAAAGGAGGAGAGCAGGGGACCGTGCAGCCCTCTGTACTAATGGACCATAAGGATATTTAACCAGGGGAGCGCACAGGTATCCTCTCTTTTTCCCCTCCAGTTTCTTTTCATTTTGCGCCGTGCGTAAAGACACAACAGTGGCCTTTATTTACAGTGTATTCTCTTTCCTCACTCTTTTAATGCAGCAGCTGCCTTCCTCAGACTATTTCACCCCTCTTTCCCGTTTCCTTGTTTCTTCTGCATGGGACTCTTTTCACATTCCACTGGAATTAATGATTGACTAATGGGTGTGAAGGGAGCAAGGGGCAGAGGATCATTGATTGTGTTAGTCTACTCTTTCGGCTCAATAACACGAGAGAGCCCTTGTCCCTCTCTATAGGTGACTGCTGAGAAGTGCTGAGTGCTTTCTTAGCCTACTCTCTCATCAATTTGACCAAAGGGATTTAAACGCACCCAAGCGTTTGTGCATAATGTGTGGTTCCCTGTGAAAGTGAATTTATTTTTTGCTTGACGCTGCGTTTTACTCTCCTGACACCCATTTCTCTGACTCTCTCCATCTCTCACCCTCTCTCCCTGTCCCTTTCAGACACCGCAGTCCATGCCTCTGCCTTGCCAGGTCATTGATGGGAAATCAACTGGATCGGATCACCCACCTCAACTACAGCGAGCTGCCCACGGGGGATCCGTCCGGGCTGGAGAAGGACGAGCTTCGGGTCGGCGTCGCCTACTTCTTCTCTGACGAAGAGGAGGAGGTGGACGACCGCACTCCGTCTGACTGCAGCTTCACCAAGGACCACAGCCCGGCCGAGGAGGGACCCTTCTCGGTCAGCGAGGTGGAGTACTCTGCGTTCTGCTCCCAGGAATGCATCTTCTCCAAGCTGCGGGAGAACGAGGACTTGAATGTGTACTCGGCAAAAACTTTGCTGACTATGTGCAAACCGGGGGACCTGCTGGAGCTGGTGGCCACCGCGCAAGCCCCCCACTGGGCCATCTACGAGCAGGACGACCAAGTCATTCATCTGCACAAGGGCGAGATCCGCAAGGACAGCCTGCTTGAGATCAGCAACGGTCGACACGGGAGGATAGTCAACAATCGATACCGATACCGACCGCTTCCTCCTGACCTGGTGATGCAGAACGCAGTGGGACACCTGGGCCTGAGCAGCGAGGAGATATGCTGGACCAACTCGGAAAGTTTCGCAGCCTGGTGTCGCTTTGGGAAACGGGAGTTCAAAGCCGGGGGAGAGGCGCACTCAGCGGAGCAGCAGTATTTCCTCAAAGTGCATCTGTCCGGCAGTGGAGTGCACACTCTGGTCTTTCGCAGCCTGGAGGACATGATCCGTGAGAGGAGGCGAGTGGACGCCAGTGGAATTCTCAAAGAGCTGTCTTTGGTTAACGGGGGCAAGGAGTGATCAGGGATTCCGTTTGATATCCTCTCCTCCACCCGCCTCTCTCTCCCCCCACAGCTGCCTCCTCTCGCCAAGGCGCGCGGACGCACAGTTCTTGCGCACACACAAATGTACTCGCACACACGCACACAAGCACACAGACGCACACACATGCAAGGACCTGTTGGTTTTGGACTGTCTGCTCGTCACGGATGGATCTCGGGCTACGTCTGGACCACAGGCGCTCTGTGGAATTTCCATCAAATTGCAGAGGGTTGAAAACTGAGAGAGAGCGGCCATATAAACAGACAACGCCCCTTCAGATTAGAATTCGTGTTGAGTGGGACACACGATTTCTACTAAACCCATTGCCCCGAACAGCGAAATCACCTTTACAACCCGCACATAGCGCACACGGCTCGGTTTGGTTTTCTGTTTAATTTCTCGGGATAATGGAATTGGCCCCTTCTCTGCATAGGGCGCCTGCTGCGGCAGACCAGACGGTGAGACCGTGAGAGGGAGAGATCGGGGGGGAAAAAGATGAAAGATAGGATCTGGGGTGGCTCTCGAAAAGTCTCCCTTCTATTTTTTTACTGTTAGCTTTAAGACCGGGACTGAACATAACACAGATCCAAGCCACTGATTCATAGACCTCTGACAGTCCCAGATGGCTACGCAATTGCCTAAACAAAGCATTTTGGCTTGTTCAAGCTCCCCTTTTTGCCATATCAAGAGTATTGTCATTTTCACAATGCTGTCATCCTGATCCACAGCACTGGATGTATGTGTAAATTGTAGTCATATATTGATTTCAATTTGAGTCCCTTATTTTTGTATTTAAGTTTAGTGGATTTAACCCTGATCTCTTTTTGGTTCAAATAAATGGAGGTTGAAATATGAAAATAATCCCTTGGTCTAGCAGGTGTTGTTTGGTCAATGTACAATGTACAATAAGGAATGATCTCTCACTCTGTCTCTCTCTGGCTCACACACGCACACACATACACACAGGCGAGCACACGAGGTTATATGAATTATTGATGTTCTGGTGCCTCCTGACCTGCCTCAAGCCAAATAGGCTTCATATATCTCCACAGTATTTGGAGGCAGTAAAATGGTCATCTGCATCAAACCCATAAAGGCTTTATGAAAAATCCATATGGGATCTGGGAGCTACAGTATAAAGGCAGCTGTATAGAGTCAATGGGAACATACAGCATTTGGCCACAGGCTAAATTTCCGTGTGTGTGGGGTTTATCCTGCTGGTACCTAGACATTCATAGGCAGGTTTGAAATCTCCTGATTGTGTTTTCTTCATTCTTCACGACAGCACTATTCAAGTTATGTTGGCTTCTTAGCTCATATTTTACATCTGCAATGTGAACAAGATGTCCTCCATATAATGCTTATCACGGAGAAACACACTGTGTTATTATGGCACTTGTGTTGTATCAGTGTAGCAGTGGCTTTATCTCTAGATTGATGTTGCTACTCCTCTGCTGTGAGAATCAGACTGTGCCTTCGTTTTCTCGGGCTTGTGATCTGCTGTAGTATCAGAGAAAGTGGGAATCAATCACCTCACTAGTATAAAGACATCCATCCACCCTCGCCTGTCTCCTTTCCTTTGCTTAATTGAGTCTGAAAGGACCAGAGAGTAGATTCATAGAAATGTTTTTGCTGTAAGACGTATCTTTGTTCAAGCTGCCAGCTTGCTGCACCTGTGATTCATTTTTGCTTGCATACATAAATGAATGGCCAGTGTGAATGCTAGTGGAGAGGTTTTCAAAATATTATATTGCCACTGTACAGCTTGTCTAGTTGAATCTTCACCTCTAGCTACAAATGATTTTCACCTCAGTGTCATCATAAATAGCAGCGCTGTAGTTGGTTTGGTTAAATCCAACTGGAGGGAAGAGTTAGACAAGGAGTTTGTGTGTGTTTGTATGTGTGTGAGAGAGGGAGGGAGAGAGCATGCTGGTAAACCAGCATGCATGCTGGGATTTACCATGTGTGTTTTTGTCTCTGCTGGGACTGATTTTGTTTGAGTGGAGGGTGATGATTGTTGCGCTGACAAGCTCAACCAGACACAGGTTTCCTGTCCGTGGTTTGTGTGTTTGAGTGTGCAGATGTTGCAGTCTCAGCCCTCACACATTTCCAATGTCAAAACACAGACTAATAAGGCTGTGAATCTTGTAAATGTGCCTTGAGAAGATTTTCTCCAGCTATTGACCCAAATACTATATTCTATTGGCTTTGCTGTGAATATATTGACACACTTCCTGTCTTGTTCCCTCCCTTTCCTCTCATTCTCTTTAGCCTCTATTGGCCAGTATTTCTTCATTATTGCTCTGTATTGCTTTACTCCCCTCAGCCCTCGTTGTTTTTATCAAAGCCCAAAATCACAGTGTTTCAGTTCTTTGCAAAAGCCACATTAACATAAAATTCAGTTTATTTTCAAAATGGCATAAAATGGAAATCAAACTGTGGAAGTTTTCAAACTGATATTTTAGGTTTGAAGTAGGTCTTTTAGTCTGAATTTAGACATATTTTAATAATTCAAACATGTATTCCATATGGACTGGGACAAACATCTGCTTACTGCTGTTTTATTTCTTTGCTTTCTTCTGTTTTGCTCACTGATGACTGTTCTGTTCTTGTACATTTTGAACAGGCTTGATGTTAAATTGAGGTTGTGACAGGTGGGTGAATGTGTGTGTGAGTGTGTCATACATCCCCTGCGAGTTCGAAAAATCAGGGTACTGGGGCAGCTGGTGTTAGAGTTTATGTGTTTGTTTTCTGTGACTAATAGGCCTCAGAGAAAGATTTACTAGTGTGTGTGTGTGTGTGTGTGTGTGTGTGAGAGAGAGAGAGAGAGAAAGAGAGAGAGAGAGCTCCAGGCAGATAACGCACACCTCATTGTTAGCTCGGGAAGCGGCTTCTGCTATCTGACATGACATTGTATGTGTGTGCATTTCAGTTTTAGCTCTATACACCATATATGAGTGTGTGAGTGGGTGAAAGTGTGAGACCTAACTACCAAAGCTGTGAGTGTCAGGTTGTTTGTGTGAGCTCAGACAACTCTGTGTGTGTGTGTGTGTGTGTATTGCTCCATATGCTGTGTGCATGTATATTTATGAAGGTCTACATCTTTGTATCCATCAACGACAGTGTGAAAGTAAACACTGTTACTAGGGAAACTCTGTCGTGCTATATATCCACTGAGGTCTTGTGTCTGTGTGTATGTGTGTCTGTCTGTGACCGTGCGAACTCTCCACATCTCAAAGCTAGTTGTTAGCCTTAATAGTTACTCATGTAAGACAAACATACGACAATTAAATCTTCCTCTTTCTCTCTCTCTCTGACACACCGACTCACTTGGGACCAGCTATTGTTCCTTTGTGCAGTGGCATGGATGTATTCAATTCACACTGGGGTTTGTCTTCAGTGTGTATGTGTGTGTGTCAGTGTGTGTGCGTCAGTGTGTGTGCATCTGGACAAAGCAGGTCGCAGCTAGCCTGCTGCCAGCTAAATCAGTGGTCTCAGAGGAGATGTTCTGGGGAGGAGGGAACAAGACAGAATATCCTGTCGGCACGATGCTTTTAAGAGGATCTCCCTCTAATCTAGACACTGGCACTGGACTCCCAGTAGACTTGAATGTGTTATGTTCTTCCTCTGCCGTTCTTTAGGATGGGCGTTACATTCAACAACAAGGACTACACAGCTGGTGATGGAAATGAGGCAGCGGTAAATGGGTTACATGCTGATAAACCGCTGCTAACAATGGTTTCCTCTAAACATCTGTTGTAAAATGTGTGCTTCCACACATGTAGTATTTCTGTGTTTGAACTGGCACCTACATACTGACATTTAAAATTGATTACATGCTGCAACACATTTGTAATTTGAATTACATGGTCAACTGGACCTGCTTATCAGTGCCCTCAAAGCATTGGCTTTGTTGAGGACTGATTAAACCTGTAATAGGTTGGTATGAACATGAGGAGTCTGTTAGCTGAACACAAAACCTACAGTAAACGCAGCATCCTTGTCTGTCACAGGATCACTATTATATCAGTTAAACAACTTAACCAACAAACTGTCAACAAATCCAATGAAAACACCAAAGCCAACAATGAATTCATCCGATTACCGGAAACTGCCTGTTTAGCCAAAGCCTGATTCCAGCATAGTCTGTGTCCTACAAATCTACTGTTGTACAAAACACATCAGTGAGCCACACTATGCACTGATGTTACTTTATTACGACGAACATGGGCACTGTAGTTTAATTTAAGTCAATCCCACATACACCACCCCACTGCTCTGCTTTAAAAAGTCCAAACCCACAGATGAAAATATTTCACAAATGCACTTTTTACTGCTGTTTGTATAAAATCTGCTAAAAAAAAAAAAAAAAAACAACTACAGCGCTCAGCAGTTTTTAAAAAAATATGTAGCTTTTTTATTTTTAAATGAAAGTATATATTCGTGACCTGTTTTTACAAGATTTAAAACCTTAAGAACTAGTGGGCTTGGAAGCTGAAAAATGTTGGGAGATGGACTAACGCACTGTTGGTTTTGGTCTTTTCAGGAACCAGAGCTTCTGCACACTGTCACTTGTGTTCACTTTATGTAATATTTCAGTCACATGACCTTCATCAGATTAAGATTAAGAGAAGACTCTTGTCTCACTTTTCCTGCCTTTTTTCACCTCTGTGTGCTTTGTGGGATCCCAAGTTTTCTTACACTAAACAAAGGAAGACTCCTGCTTCCTCCTTAAAAACAACCTGTATGCAAACAACCCCCGCCCAACATTAGGTGCAACAGGTGGACTAACTGACATGCAAATAAACACCTCTGTTCAAACAATCTCCTTAGTCTGCAGCTGGCCACTGTGGACTGAGTGATGTATTCTGTAGAAAGCTGTTGGTGCAATTCAAATTTAGTTTAAATATAAGGTTCCAGTGCGTCTATGTTTTTTGTACCCACTGCAAGGTGGTATTTCTATCAAGTGTGGATTTACTTCATATATTTCTCTTTCTGTTTTTTGTTTTGTTTTTTTTTTGGTTGGGCCCTGGTGTGAGCATGGTGTAAGTATTCAGATTTTATTCAGTAAAAGTAGCAGTGCCACATTTTAAAAATAAAAAGTCCAGCATTCAAGTAAAACACAGACCTATTAACAATAAAATATACATGAAATAGTAATTATGGATAATGGTTCCTGTCAGTGTTATATTACTACATTAGCACGTAAGCAGTACTTTAATGTTGCAGCTGGTCGGGGTGGAACTAATAGTAGTTTAATCTGAAACAGTGAATCGTATTTGATTAGATTTGAAAAGTAACTTGTAACTAAAGATGTTGAATAAATGTAGTTGGGCAGAAAGTATAATATTTCTCTCTGAGATGCAGCAGGTGAAGTAGCATTAATTGGAAGTAAAGTAGTACCTCCAAACTGTACTTTAGTACAGTACTTGAGTAAATATACTTAAATTCTTTTCACCAACTTGATCCCAAAGCTCCACTGAATAATCTTTAGGGGACTTACTTGCTGTTTTTTGTTGTCTGAAGAACCAGCTAAAATACTTTTTTTTTTCTTTTTTTTTTTTTTACAGTCAACAGTATTGTCACAGCAAGTGTTATGTTCTTTGTGCAGAAATGTGTTTTGGTAAGTTCTTAAAGGTCAGTGGCAAAAAAAAAAGCACTTTTAGGTGATAACACCCAACAGTACCATTTCCTACAGCCCATAAATTTTCTATTCTAAGGGCAGGTGTTCCAACATTTGACTGTGCTTCACTGAGTTTGGGGACTGAACTGCCTCAGGATATGTGCTCTGCCACAGCTGCAGCGCTCTGTCCTCAGTGCCCCTCCGCCTCCATCAGGAGACAGTGACTGCTAAATGTCAGCAGCATATTGTCAACAAGCGCTTCAAATGTTGCAAGAGCATCCTTCATTCATTTGCCTTCGTAGTTTTACAAACATTACCTTTAAAGTTACTCTCAGCGCCAGAGACAAAGATGTTTGATTGCTTTTGGAGGGACAGAAAAAAATCAGAAACCATGGCGTTCAGACCTTTTGAGGATGACATTTGTGAGCTGAAATCTAATTTGGACAAGAATGAAATGAAAAGTTTTGACCGCAGAAGTCATTTCCAGCAGTAGGCCCCATTCACCAACATTTTGTAAATGTCTTATTGCATTTGCTCTTAGGTCTTTCATAATCAATGTTTTACAAAGCATCCCCCTTTCCCCTTAAATCAGCTCCATTTAGCTGCTTGTTTCCATAATTAATGTGGATAGCAATAGTTTCCAAAACACATTTGTACATAATAATGAGCAATTTGGCGATGATAAAACATTCATGCAACCTGAATTTTCATGAAAACATCCTTAACAAGAGCGTGCGGTTTGAATTCATTTTGTTAATGATAATGAGTTGCTTTGGCTCCCCTGTGGAGGTCAGAACTAGCAGGGATTCTTGGTCTGGCTCAAAGACACTCCAGCAGCTCTGTCACAGGCCTCGACCCTGGCTTGACTGGTTAAAGGACGAATGTTGTAACCAGCAGTCCACCCCGAAAGCCCTGACTTTTTAATGTCGTCGTCCTCCTCCTCACTTTTTAACAAGTGAGAAGAGAAATTGCCCTCAGGCTGTGGCATGGCGCAATCACAGTTTGATTAATGAAAAAGACCGAACATAGCCCCATCTTTCCGTCTCTGTGGTTTTAACCCTTCTTAAAAAGTCACAGGAAAAGGTTACTGTAAATGTCATTATGAGCATTTCACAACCTTCCTGGCTGCCCTGCTCTGAATAACCCACCACTAAATGTCATTCTCTCAACATTTTACACACATGCTCCCGTTATACTCCTGAGTGCTTCCTCGGTAAAGGTTTATATTTTACTATTTCCTAATGTTACTCTTTACACACAGAAATTTAGGTTGTGCCTTTTACAGTTGTGCACTGTTGAATAATGCTCTCAGTGAATTCATTTTCACCGGAAGAGTTTGAATTGAGATCCTTTTCTTTCTCTCTCTCAGTCTCACATTGCAGAAGTTCATATGAGGACTGTGGTAATCTCTCTCTGGATAAGAACTTGAAGTGCAGCTAAAAGACAAGCACGTGGTCATTTGAAAGTCAGTGTGTGCCCTGCTAATGTTATTTAAGAGGTGAGATGTTGGTGAATAAGCATGGAGCTCACCCAGGCCTATAGTGTGTGAGCCACTGCTCATTTTTAGCTCATTACAGCAAAACTAGTGTGATAGGGCTGAGCAATAAAAAAAAAAAAACAAGACAAAAAATGACTGGACTGGATTACCACATTAACTGAAAATTTGTTTGGGAATATACAGGATAAACAGACATAGTAAGGCCCTGCTTTATTACCAAATCTCAAGGCCTTGTCTTTAAGAGGGACACTGTAAAAATCTGGTTTCAAGACCTTCATTTGTTCTGTTTTGTGTTTACGTGTTGCATATTCTTGAATAAACAGCACAGTCAGTTAATCTGACATATTTTAGGGTCTCCTGCTGTGATTCGCTGCATAGATGGCATAGTAGACTTTAGCTAGGTTTAACGGTTGTTTCATTAAGTTGTCTTTATGCCCTGCAAGTACAAATGCAGCACAATAGTTATTTTTTTATGTTGTTCAAACAAGTAAAATCACCTGTCAAAAAAGCCTGTGGGCAGCTCAACCACCTTTAACTGATGTTCCAGCAATTCTATTTCTATTTTGGTCCTTTGCATCTGCAGCCTTCTGTGGTCCATTTCTAAATCAGATTTTTCAGTTTGTCTCTCTAAACACACCTTGTACAGCTATTTCACACGGAGGCACTGGAACACAAAAATGACACTGAATTTCACAGCACCAGGTCCACTTATTTTCATTGTAAGTAATGGGCCAGTGCTGTTTGTTCAGCATTCTAACTGAGGTAAGTTGAGCTGTGGAGGTGGATGGACCCTTTTCCTCACTGTAATTTCTGGAATTGCTCTGTTAGAGATAATGAAGGCGTAAATTTTTATGATGGCACAACACTATCATAAACTGTTAATGATGTTATTTTTAAGGTGTTAACCTCAATAGGCCTGCCTGTCTCTTGCCACTGTGAGGCTGTGCGGGTGAATGATATGTGGAGCATAAAGAGTACTTACAACTGCATGAGAGGTCCATTAGGGCACAAGGCTCCACCAAACAGATCACACCATCAGTGGCTGTGAGAAGATGAAGAAAAGTAGACAGTTAAATTAGACCTTTTACCTAGAAAAGTTTCCCACCTTGTTAGAATTTTGTGCAGGCCACCTCACAATTTTTCAAATATGTAACGCAGAGCTTCCACCAGACATGCCTTCAGCAGTAGGTCTCCCACTGTTCTGACTGAGGGCCACCTCTTCAGTTATGTCAGCTTAAGTTCTTTAGTTTACTTATTTTTCTTAAATATATACTCATATTTTGCATACACATTCATTAATATTTCCAACTCTGCTGGGGAGAAGTAGGAGGATTGAGCTCTTTTTTTTCCTCCTCCTGTTGATGAATCGATGAATCATATTATCTGTGTTCAATTGATCAGGGCTTTTCATATCCTCAGGAGTTGATCTAACTGTTATCACCTGTTCTGAAACTGAAAACTCTCCATTGTAAATAATAAATTAAAAAAAAATCAAATCAAGGATGAAATGAACACCTTTAATAAACACTAGCAAAGCCAGCCATGTGTATCAGTGAGTACCAACAGGTTTACGGATGAAGAGGTCGAGAATGAATCATAGCTCACTTGTCAATAACACCACTGACACTCATCTATTAGTGCTGATGTTGTTTGACTGAGCTTAATGAAATCCTCAGTGTAGAGCAAACCTACACACACACACACAGACACAGACACAGACAAAGATACACACACACACCAATTTCCTGAGGAGGTAATCACTGAATGATGGTACACGCACACACACACACAGCTGCCAAAGCATGGCTGCCGTGCAGTGCTGCACCCACAGAAACATTCATACACACATTCAGCCTAGAGTGGTTACTATTTTTGACAACAATTGTGTCCTCCCTCACATTTCCACCGATGACACATCGGCCTGCCATAAAAAAAAAAAAAGCACGATTTGTGACGTGTCTTAGAAAAACACTGAAACACTCTCAAATTGCTGCCTTTTCTGGTATCTTTCTCGCCCTTTGATTCCTCCACACTCATTTCAACACTGTCTATCACTTCTCATCTCCTCCTGTACTCTTCAGCCTCTCACACTCACCTCTCAGTGACCCAGACAGAGCATCTATTCTCGCCCACCATCACACCAAGACTCTGGACCAGAAGAACAGGCTCTGCTCTCTCTTTGGCTCTGAGTCCTCTGCTGTTTGTCTGCACGCCTCCAAATAATATCTTCTGTTTTTAATGTATTTTTTTAAATACACTCTGGAGCATCAACACTTTAGAAAAAATATATTTTTTTGGCAAGCCATGCAGGAAAAGACACACACAGATGCACTGTTAGAAATGAAAATATACAGTATAAGCACTATGGATGGGGGGAAATGCGTTAATAGTGCCAAACAATGCAGGAAGAGCAGACTGAATCTATACATTAGTGTTATTTTCAATGACAAAAATTGTGATGAAATATATTCATAAACAACCTCTTTTTCTTCCCTATGGGAGAGAAGCCCTGAGGCTGCAGAATCGCTGGGAAGAAAACCACAAAGCTGAAGAAAAGCACCTCACAGAACATCACAACTTAGTTGCCATGCACATTTCAGGTCTTGCAGATTTTGAATGGGTCCATGAAGCTAAATGTGGTCTACCAGTGACTTCTATTGATTATTAACATGCACAGCATGTTACTTGAGATTAGTTTTGGGGTGGAATAAAGACTTTTGGGCAGAGGGCCAGCTGTGTAGTGCTGAGCTTGTGTTGTGTGTAAAGAGGTTTCAGATATTTTCTTTACAAATGAATTTAAATGTGTACAACCTCTTTACTTACTTAGGGGTGCACAGGCAGCTCACCTGGTTAAGTACCCACCATTTCACAACACGTCCATTAAGGCTTACAAAATTACATCATAACATCAACACCTTTCTGGCACAGGCCTGACAAAACTAAACATTACGAGAGTGGGATTTATTTAAAGGCTGTTGTACAGTGTACCTTTGTTTTATGTAGGGTTTTCTTTTCTTAGGGTTTGTGTTATCAAAAAGAATGTTAACATCATAGCAATGATTGGCTCATATTGCAAGGGCTGGATTGCAGTGGATTTTCTAATGTTGTTGCATCTCACCAGAATGGATGGCTTTATCCTCTTTCACATCCGGATGTGTTGCTCAAATCAGACCATCAGACCAGACACCCTCTCGCTCTCTCTCCCTCTCTCTCTTTTCTTTGACAACCTGTTGTTTGACCTGCCAAAGCCATGCAAAAACAAGCCTTTAAAGTGTATTCAGACCAAGTCCTGTGTAGCATCCTGAAAAACACTGACAGTAACAAGTGTTCCGTATAATCCAGTATCACAAAGTAAACAAAAATCACAATTTCAATATTACAGATAATACTTTTAAGACTACTGCTGTGATTTAGTATTGCAGTCCTAAAAAGCTGCAGAACTTTGGTGAAAAATGTTTAAATGCTTAACAAGATTGAGAGTTTGTACAGTGAAGCTTTTGGTCCTGTCCTTCCAAGTTTAGTTCAAATTTTAAACTAATTTCCAGAAAACTGACAAAGAAAATAAAAATTAACGAGCATTGCTATCCACTACTGTTGTGGGAAAATGAAGAGTTGGCTGCAACAAGGTAAACAGTTGGTGGCACTAATTCTCCAGTTGGATGTCATTTGACCACTGCAGAAGAAGAGTGTGCAAAATTAAAAGACTGCCAGTCAAACCTCAAACAAAATCAATCATTTATGCTTGTTTAATGTATTAATGTGAGGAAAGTTATACTGTGCAGTCCATACTCATCTGAAGTTTTAGTCACTGCCACTAAAAAGCATCAGTGGATGTTTAAGTTACATGCTCCACACACACCACAATTTATTTAAAATGAGTCTCTCTCATCTTCCAAACTCCATGCCCCCAGTCTGTAATGCAGGCTTTCTGTTGACAGGTCGAGTAAACATAACACCTGTAACATCGCTATGACGTCACCAGCGTCCGATCAGCAAATTTGATTTGGCAAAGGTTTTACACCGGATGCCCTTTCAGATACAACCCTCCCCATTTATTAGGGCTTGGGACTGGCACCAAGGAAGCACTGGCTTCTGCATCCCCAGTGTCTGTGACATGCGGAATGCCCTCTTAAAAGAATCATATTACATATTGCATTGGTACTTTAAAAGTCAGTTTAATATTGTATTGAGTTTCCTGCCAATCTCCCTTACACACACACACAAAAACTGCACACACACATAAGTAAGCACACAGAGAGAAAATAGGATGAAATAGGGAGTAAAACCTCACCTTTCCTTTCACAAAGTGCCTTTAAATCATCCATACAGGTAATGTGTTTGGCATTGATTTTACTTTCATAGTAAAGAAAGCAATTCAGTGCTGGTTTAACTACTGTCCTCTCCTCCAAGTAAACTCTCCCATTCACCATTCAGCAACCAGTGGTCCAGTAACAATAGTACACTGGATCATGAGCATTCACAATATGTGTGTGCAGCTGTGTGTGTGTGTATATATATGTATGTGTGTAAGTGCTGCAAATGTGTTTGTGAGTGAGCTCATCCATAAATGAGTGTATGTGCAAGACAGAGAAAAAGCATAATCTGCCGGTAATGGAACAGGAAACCGAGCAGAAAATTGCAAAAAGAAATGACTCCTAGGGAGGGTGTCGGCTCTGATGAAATGAAGGCCTTCATGTGTGGCCTAATAAAGGCAGGCAAAGGGGCTAATGCCCTCTATAATTTCACCTTTATTCTGATACACATAAAGGGAAAAAAAAACACACACACACACACGTTGCTGGAGCACAGCCAAATTTTCAAAAGTGGCCTGATAGTTAATTAGTAAGCATGCATTTTCTCTCTATCAGCTGGCTACTGTGGGTGGGTGTGAGCAGTTGCCACAGTTTTTGCTTGATGGACTCAAAATGTGTTTTTCACATGACCTGACAGCAACAGATAAAGAAAAACTTCCTAGAAATGTTTTATTGAAAACAACAACAATAATAATAATACAAACTAGAAAACCACAGCAACAGGTGTTGCCTCAAAAGTCTGATCACTAAGTTGTTGCAATTTAATTCAATAACCACAGTATATAATTATATACAGAAAACGCTCCACTTGTCCTCATAATTTAGGGATACAAATCATTTTGGAGATTTCAGTGTCAGACATTATTATATGCAGGAACTTTGCCAAACCTTTGAGTTTAATGAGTTGATTAATTGGATTAAATCAATTCATTAAACCGAAACAGTGATTTTTGAATGACGTTACACAAGTTGAAGCGAAGGGTGCAACTGCATCAAGAGAGACAAAGTTCTGAAACTAGTTAACTTAGTTGTCATTAAAAGTAGGTGTTAATTTGTAGGTGTTAAAAAGACATGTATCATCTGGATGCTGTCGCAGTTTTTCCTATAATCAGTGTCAAATTACAGAGTTTTCAGGAACCTTTCAAGGACTTTTTAGGGAATTTACAGTCCTGTAATATAAAGGGTACAAACCAAGCTCATCTTGGACTTGCCCTTGCAAGAAGACAAAGAAGCGGAGAGATAAACTGAAAGAGTGCCACCTGCAGATATGTCCGTTCAAAGGTTAAACGTTTGGAGCTTCAGCTACATTTGTAGCATCTGCCCTGGTTCATCAGTATGGGGGGCACACTGTTATTATGTTGCTCTGCATGGGGTCTCTGCTCTTTTAACTCCCCCTCTGTCTCCTTCTGTCTGCGTGGTGTCATTAGTGTTGATGGGGGCAGCAGGAATTGACTCAGCGGGGGGGATATGATTTGACAATCCAAGTAGGAGAATTGGACAAAACTGCATTTAACTGCTATCATCGACTGACCTGCCCTTGACCACCACTGCTCCAGTGGATTTGCTAAATGACCCTGTGTCAAAGAGATTGGTTGCACTGGACAACTCCTCTGTGAATAGCTGAAAACTGTGCGGGGCATGTGCTGGACTCTGTCAACCTACTGCGGCTGAATAAAGGTTAAAAACAAATAGCAGAAGGATTGTTTGCAACCATCTGCCAGTGGCAGTTTCTTTATAGCACCAGACGCAATTCATATCGTCCTAACGGGATTCCAGCCAGCCAGTCCTTCAATGGTGTGTGGCGAAGCATAGATAAAACCGTATTCTGATGGCCAAGTAAGAGAGTGGGGGAGAGAGAGAGAAAGAGGAGAGAGGAGGAAGAGAGGGAGTAAAATATTGATGAGAAATGTGAGGCACAAAAATAGAGCGGTTCTGCATCCCCAATGAAGGGCAAAGGATGCACATATCCACACACACACATGCACATAAAGCAGGGTATAACATTAAAGTAGATGAGTAAATCACGTACACACTCACATGCACACGCACTGTGCCATTTTTGTGCAAAACCATGATTCAGCACAAAAAATCCCATCCACTTCCCAGAAGAGCCTTTCAACAGTCTAAAACAGTAACTGGATATCTTCCAAATCTTTTTCTTTTTTCTGTAATATATTCTGTGTAGCTATCATGAAAAATGGATCCTCTTTCATTATCTACAACCTGAGGTCAATTCCATACACAGCCAGTAATACAATATACAACAATAAGCAACAAAAGGGAACTGAGACATGCTTTCAGAGTCCTTCAAGACTTTGAGGATCTCAACAGAACCAAAGAACCACAGCGGAACCAAAGAAAAAACACAAACCCGTTACAAATGGTGTGAAAACATGAACACAACAACAGGCAGGAGACAGCAAGTAGCTGCTGCCAACCAGTGCTCGCATTCAACACGCCTACTTATCTGTTAACACTTGCTCATCTACCATCAGCAGCTGTGAGCGTACTGTATGTGTGTTTCATTTAATGAGACCCAGCTGGCCTTTAAACACACTTAACAATAACCGTTTGAATTAAAAATTAAATCAGATATCAAGAAAAACAAAGACAAACCAAATTAAAGCTGCAAGCAGCGATGACGGGCCCTCGCACCCCTTGCGACCCGCCGGAGTCGCAGCCGGCGCAGCCAAGAGTACCAGAGGCCTCCTATGTCCTCTCCTCTTCTCCCCAGTACACGTCATAGTACAAACAGGTTATTTCCTGTTACCAGCAGGGGGCGCCACGAGTAAGGCGGGAGTTTGACATATGGAGGCGTTCAGGGCAGAGCCCTCATCATGCTCATGAAGTTTGACGATGTTTGGATAAAGTATGTGGATGTGAGAGCCATTCAAAATGTCATGGCAAATTCACCAAACGCCATCGAACTTTGGCGAGCCACAGAGGCCACGCCCTTTAACTTAGAGAAAAGTCTCTTATAACTTTTGATCATCATGGTCTTGAGGTGAGGTCCACCAGATATGAAGTTGATCGGGTGAAATCCCTAGCACGAGTTCATCCGCATACCAGTGGTGGAAAGCAGTGAAATTTGGCCGCCAAAAACAAAATGGTCGACTTCCTGCTGGGTTGAGGTCATGGTGTCAAGAGACTTTTTTTTGCGTCTGGAAGTGTTCTTTATGTGTACCGATTTTCATCTTCATACTCCAAAAAAACCCATATGGAGAGGGGTATTTTAAATCTTCAAGGGGGCGCCGTTGAGCCATTTTGCCCCGCCCAATTACAAAAACCCCATCAGAGTCTAGGACCAGCCCCCAAGAACGTGTGTATGAATTTTTAGGATCATAGGAGGTGGTTAAGGTCATTACAAATCCAAACGTAATTTCACGGCGAGGGATCGTCAGTTGCCGCGCCGCCACACAGATGCCATTGCACCCAGCTTCACGGCCTTTATAATGTAGCTTCACCAAGTAGTTGGGAAGGTTGTAGAGCAGAAACCAAGCCGATGGTGTCAACTATTAAGGAGCAGTACACTTCAGAGTAAGAATAGGTCATTTCCTGTTACCAGCAGGGGACGCCACGAGTAAGGCGGGAGTTTGACATATGGAGGCGTTCAGGGCAGAGCCCTGATCAAGCTCATGAAGTTTGAAGATGTTTGGATAAAGTATGTGGACGTGAGAGCCATTCAAAATGTCATGGAAAATTCACCAAACGCCATCAAACTTTGGCGGGCCACAGAGGCCACGCCCTTTAACTTAGAGAAAAGCCTTGAATAACTTTTGATCATCATGGTCTTGAGGTGAGGTCCACCAAATATGAAGTGGATCAGGTGAAATCCCTAGCACGAGTTCGTCCGCATACCAATGGTGTAATTCGCCAAAATCGCCAACTTCCGACCACAATGGCGGACTTCCTGTTGGGTTGAGGTCATGGTGTCAAGAGACTTTTTGGTGTGTCTCGGTATGATCAACATGTGTACCAATTTTCATGCACCTATGACAAACTAAGCCCAATGGGAGGGGGGTTTTGAAAATTTCAAGGGGGCGCTGCGGAGCCATTTGGCCCCCCCCATTTACAACGACCACAAAATATCAAATTTTTCACCAGACCTGATGAGTGTGCAAAATTTCAGGCGTTTTAGAGCATGGGAAGGGGTTGAAAAATGCAGTTGTTTGGGAGGAATAATAATAATAATAATAATAATAATAATAATAATAAACATTAGAAAAACAATAGGGCCTTCGCACCACTCGGTGCTCGGGCCCTAATTAATCTAATTCAGTTTTGTAGCATTTTCAATTTTTCATCCCAGTCATGCCCACAGCAGCTCTAAACCTAAAAAATCCTTTTAGAGTAATTAATTTGTTTTGCAAAAGAAATACACCAACAGCTGACAGGTGTACAGCTGATAAGGTTTTGCCCTCGAGGTGTGGTGCAGAGATCATGCTAGAAGGCAATTAAGAGTAAATTCAAACCCTCAGAGACATAATATCATCAGCAGACAAATCAGCCTACATACAGTATTTCGGTTTGACTTTTAAATGTAATACCTGGAACTAATTATTTTTGTTTTACTGTTCTCTAGACTGTACTTTCTTCCCTTTGGTATGTTCTGGGGAAACAAATGTTATCTGAGATTTACAATATTTTTCATATTAACAGAAGTTGGCAAAATAACTTTTGGTTAAAATAAGATTTTCAGCTTCAATAATGATTTTTTTTTTAATAAACTCAAGGAAACTGTTGAAGTTACACACAATTATAATCCACACAGAGCAGTTTGAACCCTAAAGACTTTTTGACCAGAGAGTCGGACCGTTTCTTTAGCAACAAAAACCTGAGCCCACGCTGAGTATTTTCT
Source organism: Toxotes jaculatrix (assembly GCF_017976425.1). NCBI lineage: Eukaryota > Metazoa > Chordata > Actinopteri > Toxotidae > Toxotes > Toxotes jaculatrix. The sequence continues at coordinate 11,007,667 of NC_054412.1, read as the reverse complement.
TGAATGAACATTGTAGAAAACAATAAGTCACAGAATGTCACTAGAGCTCGCACACTTTCACGCACAGGTACACACACACACACTGTGGTAGAGCACAGTTCCCATCCAGCCCTGGCCAATTGCAGTTAATTGCTTCTGCAAATGACTGATTGGGTCCGATTTTTACCGCAGCAGGATCTTAGAGGAAGACGGGATGAAGGAAGGAGAGAGAGAGATAAAAACAAAAACACCAACCTGTCACAGAGGGGCAATTAACAGGTTGATTAACTCCTAACCATTGCCAGACTTTCCCCTTAGTGTGTCTCTGTGCATGAGTGTGTTTCATCTATTTGTGTCTGCCTGTCCTGAGCTCTCACAGGCCCAACAGGATGGACTCTGCTGTGCGTTACAGGAGATCTTATAAAACTTCTGTAATAAGACGAGCTTGATTTGACCGTTTCATTTGCAGGTCACTGTTTATGTTTCTCTCTCTGTTTTCTTCATCCTGTCTTCCAGTACGATTCTACTGTGATAAAAGTTGAACTAAATCTGTCAGAAGCAATTAATGCAAATGAGTGGAAATCGTGTGTGTATCAGTCTGTCAAAGGGGGCCATCTCATTTTGGGATGAGACTTGGGTTCAGTCTGACTGTCAGGTTCTCTGAAGGACCCAACTTTGTGTTTTTTAAATGATACAGTCCCTGAGTTGGGGCTGTGCACAAGAGACATGCTCAGCATTAAGTGGTGGTCACACCACAAAGTGACATTCGCAAGTGAAGTGTGAACTTGGGTAACACTTTCAATTTCAGTCTTTTTTTTTGTTGGTTCAAATTGTTCAATTCGACTCCAAACATAAAAGATGTATGTTTATTTTAACATAATAGATGTCTTAATGATTTTGACACCAGAGGATGTAATGAAAGTGCAAAGGGTCACAGTAGCTCCAATGGGCTTCCAGTTTGGCCTAGCCTATTCACACTGTTTAATAAATTATTTACAAGAAATTGAAAAGAATTGGCAAATTTTTTGAGGACTTTTCATTCAATTAAAATTACATTTGCCCATTTTTTAAATTGGGACTTATCACGTGATCCAAAATGCACATTTAAAACACATCTAGTACTATGCACACAATAAACCATGAAATACTAAGATTAACCCAAAGTCTGACTTTTAAAACAAATTTAATATGAGGAATCTTTTCTTAAATATTTGCGAGACTACTGGGTTCCTACTTCATTGTAGACCACCACATTTAATTTTTTTTACAGCAAGCGTGACTCATTTTTTTATTCCCAATTTCAACCTCAAACTGGCTTGTTGAACACACTTGTGATAGATCCTGGAATGATAGTAAGACTGGTTACCTTAGCAACCTAGCACCTTTTGGTTCCTTTACATCACTGTGAGAAAATGTTGGAAACAGAGTGAGAACGAGCAGCAGGCAGATCGGCTGACAGGCCGGCAGACAGACAGTGAAGACAGCCAGGCAGAGAGACAGGCCAGCATCACTTGTGCATTTCTATCCCAATTAGTTTGTGAAAACCAAGAACATGATTCAATGTATAGTAACAGGAAAGACAACGAAATAATACAAGAAGCAATGCAAGGAAAGACAAAGAGAAAATATGCAAACACAAAATGTGGATTAAGGCAGCAAGAAAAACAACAAGCTAGGGTGACTGGTTTCAAAGCACGTAACCATGCTAAGAGAAACCAATGAAAATAATTGGTTGAGATGGTAACACACACACACCTGGTTTTAGGCCCCAAATAAAAGTTGCAACTTTTTCTCTTCTTTTGCATATACCAAAACACACTGACTCTTTCTAACAAACACACACACACACACACACACACACACACAGGCACACACTCACACGGACACATAACCACTTACCGAATTCCCAGTGGAAGACTCCTGTCCAGCAGGGCTCTCTACGCTGTTATAAATCAGACAGCTCTCACCGACTCACCACCTGGCAAACAACTGATAGGGAAAGAAAAAGGAGCTAGGCCCAAAAGAGCAAATGCAACAATAGATGGGGCCTAATGAAACAATAGATACAAGAAAAGAACAGGAAGGAGGGAAAGGGCAACAGCAGGAGACTGATTTAAAAAAAAAAAAAAAAGCAGCATCTCTGATGTTAAAAGGGGAGGACAGCTCAATTTCAGATTTTACATCCATTTCTCTTCCAGGCCTCACAGTTCAGATTCAGATGCTGCATGTAGTTTAAGACAAGAATATGATGTGTGTTTATCTGAAAATCATGTACAGGGTCTCCTTGTACTTTCTGTGTTTCCACTTGATTGAAAAGGATGCTCATGCCGTAATTATGAATATTGATCCCCTCCAGAAAATTCTCTTCTCAGTCAAGATTCAGTGATTTGCTCAAGGACTCTTAAGTGGAGCTGGACGTCTACCAGAACTCAGGTCCTTGGTTTGAAGGATAGTCTCCCTGCTCATTACACGATACCCCCCACTCCTGCTCCCTACATTGTATCATCACATTTTATAAGGGTCACACTTCTTTTGCCTGCGGCTACAACTGCAGTGCATGTTTTACAGACTGTACTATCCTGGTGGGAATGTTGCATTCAGGCTCTGCAGCGGTGCTCCCCTTTGGCTGCCACAGACTGAGCTGCTCATGTAATTTGGAAGCTTCGTATTAAATCAAGGTCTAAATATGACAGGGCACTTTTCATTCTGCACAATACCGAAATAATTACACATGGTTATTAATTTCAAGATCAAAACTGCAAGGCTGCAGTACATTAAAATCCTTCCTAAATCTCCCTACAGCTCCAACACTGTAAACTTGCCGGTATTACAGATCACATTTAGTCTCTCCGCTCTCCTGACATAGTGACTTCAAAGCCTTTTCCTTGGAGAAGAGCTAACAGTATAATTAAATCTAGACAGACGATAGTAGAGCAAACGTCTGCTAAATGGCCATCTTATCTTGCCTGGCCTGACAAACTGTCAAACCCTCTCCTCCATTTGTACATAATAGGATGGTGGAGGCAATGACAACGCAATGATAGGTAATTGTGAGGAGGTGGATGTGGAAATTGTCAGAAGCGACAGTGAGGTGAGATAGATGGATGAAGTCCTGGTTTGTTTTAAGCAGAGCTAGAGAAGCAGAGCACACTCAAGGAACTTTCTTTCTGAATTTCCGAACAGATGTGGCTTGGCTTTTAATAACAATCGCATTTTAGGCCACATGAGACAACAATATTAAAGTCGTGTACTTCTTTGAGATGAGCAGTTAACCTGGATGCATGATGAACTCAGCTCTTCACAGAGGCCGCCTTCACCAGAAACCTAACAGGACTAATCAACAAAACAACAACATGGATCATCGCTTCAAGTTTCCCCAGAGTTCAGCCTAAACGTGTTTACCAATTCAGAGCCATGTTTATTTGGCATCTGTTCAGTAAATGACAGAGCAAAATGTATCATCTTTACAAATTTGTCTAAAATTTCACCAGCAAAGTGCTGTCAAAAATTCACACATCACCCAATTTGGCTGTCAGTGTGATTTTTTTTCTTTTTTTTCTTCTTTTTTTTTTCGTTGCAGGAGCGAAGTGTCAAAATTCATCCTTCCATGTTGTCTCTAAATGAGACTACTGAGGTCTGAGACATACAGTACTGTGTATAATGACTTAACAGATGAAACAAACATTGTACGTACGTAGGCTTCATCTTAAAAATAAGGTATTCTAAAAGCCTCTGTGTTAAATAAACTCTGGCATGGCTGTGTACATCCTAACGAGCATGGTGTCAACTTAACACTTGACATGAACACTTTGATAAAGCTGAACTTTTATCCCAAAGCCACATCAACTTTAAGAGAGAACAATCAACACTGTGAGCACCTAATAATGTCACTGCAAAATCAACACTCATTAACCGTGATAAATTTAAGACGCTCAGAGTGTTTATATACACACACACACACACCAGCAGAGTTAATTTAACACTAAAGATTTACAGCAGCTGATGTGTGTGTGTGTGTGTGTGTGTGTGTGTGTGTGTGTATGTTGCTTTATAGCAAGTGAGCACAACTTGCTATAAAGCAACATATGGCCTCAACAATGTGTGAATATGCAGTAAAATCTCACACACACACTCACAAGCATGCACAGAAACACACTTGTGCGTGCGTGGCCATGAGACCTTGGTTAATTATTCACATTGGTCAATAATGAGCCACAAATCAATTTTTAATTGTGTTTGTCTCCTGTATAAATCAGACAATTGATTCTGAGCACGTCTCCGATGCCTGAATGAGCCTCAGCAAGCAAAAGAGCTTCAGGACGAGGAAAGATGGAGAGAGAGGACAGAGGACAACAGAGGAAAAGAAAGAAAGAAAGAGAAGAAGAGAAGACATGATGGTTACTCACTACCTGAAAAACCCAAGGGATTTTTTTGTTTTTGGCAGGCATGTATGCTGCTACCTCTGATCTTATCAGGTCAACAAGTATGAAGTTGTGCGTTTCTACGTGTGTGTGTGTTTTCAAACAAGTAGTATTTTGAAGGGTTGTCCTGCTCCATTTCAGCCCGGAGTAAAGAAAAGATGCTGACACACACACTTCTTTCTCTTTTTGTCCAACCTTCTCTCCCCTTGCTCTTTCTGTCTCCACACTTACACACCTTTTTTTGTCATCCCATAAGCCTATCAAAGAATCTCTAATTCATTATGTAATCTCATTTACCTTCAGAGAGAGAAATAATGTGTACCTGCCTCGCTGATTGAGAGCTCATTCTAGCGTTACCGCCTGACAAAACAGAACTGAAAGAAACAAATGCATATGAAGCGTGCAAAAATCCAAAGCACTGGATTAAAATTTAGCAAAACTTCAGAAAGCCAAACCAAACCGCCGGGGACCCTGAAAGGAAATGTCAAGCGGCTTTTAAGGCACAAAGACAAGCCATTAAAAGAGTTGGCGTGACACTGTGTTTTAATATTCCATCTAGCATGCACCTTTGGAAATGTCATCGCTGCATTTGAGCTTGGTGTGATGGAAAGGCACCCGCTTGATTACAGTCATCATCCTTTCAGCCAGCCAAGACTTGAGAATACATTTAGTGAAAATCTACTTGGAAATGTACAAACACCCCCACAAAAACATACACACGCGTGCTTTTAGATGCATACTTATTAAACGCATATTCACTCATATCAGTGCAATACAGGAAATGGAAATATTCCACACACTGAAAATATCACAGACCTGCTGTTCTTGCTGTGATACTTCTGATTTCTCTACAGCCCCCCCTCCCCTCCCCACACACACACACAAACACACAAACACACACATACCCCTAAACCTTTTTAAACCCTGGTCAGAAGACACTTCCAATAACAACAGGTAAGTGTTTTCAAGGCAAAAAGCACTGGCTTGATGGACAGTCCAAACAGTAACTATTGGTTTCAAAGATTAAAGAGACTTGCACTGGCTTTCAAACATGCGGAAAGACTCAAGTGGTGTGTTTCCATAAAGCAGAGTGGTACTATTACAATACATCTGTGTACTGAGTCTGCCTTTGGTGCTCATAAAACCATCTTTGGCCCATAAATTGACAATAAAATTGCTGTTTACTTGCATTTTGGCTTCTTGTTTTCCCCAATCAGTGAAATTAGTGCACAAAACACAAGTCAGTCTGGGTTGTTTTTATATTTAGTTACTATGGCAATGAAATGGGGATGAGTAAATTGATAGAAAGCTTTTACATTATTGTGTCCATTGCAGTGCTGATTGTGTATGAAGAGAGGCAGAGGCTCAATCAGGTTGTAATCAGACAACTAATTTTCATGCAGTCCTTCTTAGTGCTGGCAAACAGAGACAGGGAAGAAAAAGGAGACTTTCAGGATAATACATAGACTGCAGGTAAGTGTGTCATCCATTAGTGAGCTTTTTTATTGACTATTGGAGAATTAGAAAGGGCCTCACCACAAGAAAAAGTGTGTTTTGTTGAGGGGATGAATTAACAAGTACACAAACCGCCACAGATGTCAACTTAATTAGTCACTGGAGAGCTGCATTAATCCGGCTGAACTCAATTAGAGTTTTCAAACTTAATCGACACCGTATTTGCCTCAGAAACCAGAACAAGCCAGTGACGATCATTTTTTTTTCAATAATCCTCGTTTTTGCTTCTTGAGACAGCACATTCTCATTTTTTTTTTTTTACAGGTCATTTACAGGACATTTTCCTAATTTCCTTGAAACCGTCCTCACATTTCCTGGTATTTAGCTGTGAATTACTTAGATATTTCCAAGAAAGGTTGGCACAATTTGGTACTAGTTATGAGGGGAATGGAGAAAGTATTAGTTGCTACATTTATTAAGTGACTTGTTACAAAATTTAAAGTATGAAACAATATAATAGCTGAATGGAAAATTGCTATAAACAGACAAAAATGTCCAAAACAAAAAGTTTCCAGGAAAGACAAACAATTAATTTCAGTTCTTTGTTACGTATTGCTACCTAATTTCACAGCAATTCCCTCTTAGTATTTAAGACTATGTTTAACTGACATTTTCCTTTCTCTATTCTACCTCTTTAAAGAGATTCTTTTGTAAGTGATAAGCCTCATCTTCATTTAAAACACATAACTGGTTTGTTTGATGAAGATGAAACATAAAACACTGAGATCAGTGATGAGGGAACCAAGCAGTTCGGTGCCCAGAAAAAGGGTGAGAAACCAAAGCAGTCGGATGATCACTCAAATAAAACACACAAGCAAAACCCAGGTCTTACCATACTTATTTTTAAGAAAAAACAAAAGAAAAGGTTTAGGTTATTTCTACAGGATTCTGCAAACAGTCTGCGATTCAGCTTTGATCTATTGTGGCTCTGCGTGCACAGGTTTTCTTTGCAATGAGGGATCAAATCAGCATTTTGGATTCACTTTTGGTTTAACCTTCAAATAAACAGCTTGGAGATTAACTTTTAGTTGTCATGATGACGAAGGTCTGTTACATCTACATGTTATAAAAACTAATAGGATTGATGGTCAATAGGATCAAAGTGCGGTTGTACAAAAAGTGGAGCATCTAATTGAGAACATATGGATCATGGGCTCACACAATGTCACTGATTTTGTTGCAGCCTGACTGCAGTTTGGTTACGCTGAACAGTAATCAGCACTATGACCCAACTAACAAGAAGATAATATTGTTTTGCTGCCTGATCTCTGAAGCTCATTCCACCGCCAGATGGATATCTTTCGGTAATTAAGACGAGAAAAACACCTGCAGATACAAAGGCACATAAACACACACAAAGAGAAACAGCAGTTTGACATGTGACAAAGATGAAATGATGGAGACAAGCAGCTAAACATGGAGGCGAACAGGGAGAGTAAGGTAAAGTGTCTTAGGGTACGTGAGGTGACATGAAGTTACATTATGACAAAGAGGACACACACACACAAACACCTTGTTTTTCTTCTTTTCTCATACTCAAACACATCTATATCCACAACGGCATTCACATAGGGACACACTCACTCATACCCATGCACACACACACACTCACGGCTTCTTTCTTTTCTTAATTAGCCTAAAGCCCTGATGTCTGGTTTCAGCTCTTCTTCTCAGCGTGGTGCCAGCGCTTCTGTTAGTTAAGATTTCAGCTCAACATCCTCTGCTGCTCTCATCTCTCCCTCACCCTCCCTCTCGCTCATTCTGTCTCATCTTTCTTTCTCTCTTTTTTCCTAGCGCACACACACACACACACACACACACACACACACACACACACACACACACACACACACACACACACACACTCCTGCTTTCAGCTGTCTTTTTCTCTCACACACTCACATCCTTCTCACACATTCCTTTCTTAATTTATCACTTCTCCTCGTCTTGCTCTGGATCATCCTCCCACTCGGCTTTTACCAGGACTGTTATCTCATCACTGTTTTGGTTTTTTTTCTTTTTTTGCTTCTTTTCTTTTCATTGCCCTCTCTTCACTTCCCTCTTTCTTTATCTGCCATTTCAAAGGGATTCAAAAGCTTCGCTGCCTGCCATTGTAATTGTTGCCTCACTGGTTTTCTGTCCATCACTCTCCTTTCGTCTCCCCACTATACCCTCCCCTCCCCTCCCCGTCCACCCCCTCTCACCCCGTGAAAGTGAGAGAATCATTCACTGGAGCAGGCTTGACGACATCTATCCAGTGGCAGCGTGACATCCGTCCGCCGTGTGACGCATTAACAAACCCCCGGAGGACGTCACACCTCCCAAAAAGAGCATCCAGTAAACACTTCACCGGCTTTTACCTCTCCAAACAGAGGGCCAAACACACACACACAAACACACTCCAACACTACATATATATATATATATTTTTTTATTGACCAAATCCCCACCCCACACACGGATGGAAGTCTGTGTCAGAGTGTTGCCATGGTTACGGCGATCCTTGCTGTTCATCACAAGGCCAGCAGGACACCTGCAGGGTGAGAGTAGCAGGTAGCCTGGGCTGATGGGTGAGTGTTTGTGTATGTGTGAGTGTGTGCATGTGTTGGGGGAGGTGGGGGGGATTAAAGGGTGGGATAGAGACAGATAGGCAGATGTTTTGGGAGGTTAAGTAAAAAGGAGGAGGAGGTTAGTTGGAGAAGGAGAGAAAAAAAAAGCTGTCAGCAAACGCAACCTGATCCTCTGGAGTGCCCAATTCTCTCAGTATTTTAACGCTCTGATGTTGTTTACCCCGGCAGCAGCCCTTATCATCATCAAAGCCTGTAAGTGACACTCTCCAAACGAAACAGTTCTGCGACCCCCACCTCCTCCTCCTCCTCTTTTACCATCGCCATGGTAACTGATTGCCTCATTCTCCTCTGGCTTGAGTCCCTTAGAAACACAAACACCTGTTGTTCCTGTTGTTGCTGCCATCGTGGGTTAGCTTTGATTTGTCCGTCATTATGTTGGATTGTATGTTGGAAAAGTTTCGCTCAGAGCAAACCAGACGCCCTGCCTCGTCTCTGACAATAAGAAATAAAGCACTTTGCACGTTGATTTAGATGTTTGTTTATTTAGTCAGAAATTTTTAATAATATAGAGAAATACCTGGAATGTGAAAACTGCCTTTTTTCCCTCATAAGTACCTGTAAGGTTGGAAAGAATCATTTTGTTCTGCCCTGTCTGACAGTATCACATATTCTGACTGACACCATATGATGTCTACATCATGTTTTCTGTGTCATGTATGAAACAAATCTGTATTTTACCTAGACAAGAAGGCCACAGAAAACCGAGCATAAAGACTGGCAGAGTGGCTCCAGCAGATCCCAGGAACAACACCCGAGATCTCTGTCCAGAAGAGCACAGTCCTAGGAACAGCTAAGATACAGTGCAGAACCATCAAGCTCCCAGGCCTCAGGCCCCGAGCTTGAAGGAAAAAGACCGCCTGCAGGGGTGAGTGGGGAATTTTACATGCATATATGTGTGTGCGTGTGTGTGCACATAAATATAAACATCTCCCCCAGTCCCCTGCTACTCATACTCATATTGATTTAGCAGATCAGCTCGGTTCACAGCCTCTCTCCTTCCATCTCCTGACTTGTTTCTTTCTTCAGTTTTGTCCTTAGACATGCACAAACAATCCAGTCATTCTGGATCCCCAGTTTTGCACTTCCACCCACACTGTTCTGTCCCCAGTTTCAAATCAGCTCTCCACCTCCTCTCCAGCTTTCTCTTTCTATTTGCTAAACAACTGAACAACCTGCCAGTTTGAGAAACATACGGCAGTCGGTAACAGCTTGGAGGATATGAATACGCGTGTGCCTGTAAAAGAGGATGGGGTGCTGATGCCGATGCGTGAAATACAACCCATTACTGACATATTTTCCATCCTCCATTTAAAACAGCTGCTATGGAAACATTTGATGCTTATAGATACATTTTTCTTGAGCACAGAGACATTTTTGTAATGCCATAACCTCTTGTTGCTCTTGCCTTATCACATCAAGCAGTTTTTATAATGCGAAGTAAGGCAGTTTTAATTTCTTTCATTATTTTAACACAGAAGCATTCACACAGGCAGCATAGAACTGCTTCTATAGAATCACTGTGCAAACAAACCACACTGATCTATTATTAAATGTTACAACCCATCGGACATTTTACCAGCTGTGGGAGTGAAATTAACGCGTCTTCGATGCAAATCAACTTGTTTCATCAATTTCGTCATATCGAATGTCATATTCCTTTTTTTTTTTTAAGCTGCGGCCTCATTCTGCCACGGTTCAACATTTGAGAAGAACCTCGTGCTGCTGGCAAAATGTTTCACTTGTTTTAGGAAATTTTAAAAGCTGAAAAGATTTTAAAGTTGAATTTGACACTACAGATGTCATCAGAGCTTCCAGTGATTTTAACTACACTAGCACAGAGACCCTTTCAATATAGGTCATTTGTTACAGAGAAACAGTTATTAGGTTCAGTACTCAGCTCATAATATTATCATACAGAATCATTTCCTTCCATCTTTTTACTTATGATCTCTGCCTTTTTTTCCCGCTCTTCCAACATGAGAAAGCTTCTACGAGGACTTTAACAATCTCAGCACCAACATAATAAAAGCCCAACAGGACACAAGCCCCTGTGCATCTACAAATCCACGCTTTGAATTTAGACACTCTCTAAGCTAAAAGCCTCAGTCTTTGCCCAGCATCACTAATCAGCTGCACTTGCATGAAGCAATAATCCCAAAGATAGAGCTGACAACTAAAATTAGCTTAATGGAATAACAGATTCCAGACGATCATCCCAGTAATGTTATGAGACTGACTGGGAATCGGCTCTTGAATAGAGTCTAGGCCATGGTCACTCTCTAAATTAAAGTGTGCCTGTGTGAGAAAAAAAATATGATAACAATGGAAAGAAGCTGGTGGCTGTGTAATGGTGGGTTGTTCGGGGCTTACCTCGAGTTGGCATTAGTGGCTAGTTCAGATGCAGGCCCCACACACATCAAACGAAATCCATCAGAGATGTTCTTGTTCAAGTTTGTGTTGTTGATCTAAAAAGGAAAAAAAAAATCTGAAGGTAGTCTGCTCAGCAAAAGACCAGGAGTTTCTGACCACTAGCAGCGCAATGGAGCAATGTTTTTACAAGTGGCTCCACATTTTGTCTGCTCTGAAAATATTTTATGAAGAAGGAAATGCATTCGACATGTTACTCAGGGCTTCACACAGTACATTTTGGTGAGAATGTAAACATAATTTTGTTTGTTTACAAGGAAACTCTGCCAGGCGCTTTTAACACACTGGGGTCTGTGAGTTAATTGATAAGCTCCTGCCCACTACAGTACCAGCCAAAGAGGGAGAAGGAAATAATGTGAGTCTATTACTCAACTTAAGACCCTCGATTTGTCAGTAAGTAAATTCTCAAGACAGAATGTGAAATGCACCATTTTTCAGTGTACATATCAGTGAAAACAGCATTTCAGCTGTTTTTTCACTTAAGTCCTAATGGAGGTTGCAGACCTGCACTAATGTCCTTGTTCTCCTCTGCTCTGTTTCACTGGAGCTGTTCCACACAATGCAAATCTCGTCGTCCTATCTTCCTTCTATTATGTAAGAATTTCCTATCTCTGTTGCTTATCTCACGCTTTCTTCTCTGGTCTTATATAATTTATATTCGATGCTTTCTCTTTTCAAAGCTGCCTTACTCCTACAATATCTGTTAGAAGGTACGTTTTGTACAACAGTGTACTACAGGTACAGGAGGTGCTAGACAGACTGTCACACTGTAGATGGCAAGGTTGCAGGTCGAAGACAGGCAAGAAAGGATGGGTGAAAAATAGCGAGGCAAAGGAAACAAATGTGGCCTTGGAGGGTGAATGATTTCCCAGGATTCAGTCTGTTGACAAGGCAGAAAGCATGTGAGGGATTTCCTGGAATGCAAACACTTTTTTCTTTTTTACTCCCTTTCTCTTCTTTTATGTTCCCTTTTCTCTTTCTCTCACACTGCAGACTCCACAGAGGACTAGTAGGCACAAGTTAAATGCCTTGTTTCAAAGAGATAACCTCCATTCAGCAGAGGAGAGAGTTTGTAAGATCCCATCTCATTCAGCTTCCCCCTGGGGGGACAAATTCTCTTTCTCCTCACTCTCCCTGCACCTCCTCTCTCTCACCTTGTGGATGGATTGCGATGATGGCTGACACTGCCTGCACCGAGAGCTTTGTCTGACAGATAAAAAAAAGGATGCTGACACTTGACAGGTTGTGACACTGTGTTTACCAAACACCAGTAGTAGGGGAGGTAGACCTTAACAACATTTCCCAGAGTTGCCTGCAGTCTGTTTGTTCACCCAAGCACGAAAGAGAGCCCAAAAGAGATTCTTGTCCTGCTTCTTGAGAACAAATATTCCTGAAATAGTACATCAAAAGACCATCTCACTATTTAACTCTATTAGAAAGTGAGCAGGTGTAAATGAAACCTTGAAATTTTCATCATTAAGCATAATTATAGATCCTTCCATTGAGTTTGTCATCAGCAGTGACAATCAGTGTCAAGAATAAAATGAAAAGTGTTTAAAAAAACTGTAAAGATGAGAATTCCTGGCCACTTATCTGTGTGTGTGCGTGTGTGTGTGTGTGTGTGTGTGGGGGGGGGGGGGGGGGGGGGGGGGGGGTCACTACTGTGACTGAGAAATGTGTTAGTAAAGAAGTCTGACTTGAATGTTAAATCAAGGTGATAGTCAATGAAAGTGAAATTATACTTCAGGTAATTATGAGAGGATGGTGCAAGCTGAAAAGGAACTTGAAGGCTGAGAACTGTACAGACAGGAGCCCTTTTATCCTCAGCATGGCTTTGTCACCATCAACATTTTAGGAGTTCTTAAAAGCATGCATATTATGCAAGACATGATGGAGTTTCTGTAGAAAAAAACACTGCTTTCAAAAGAGATTTACAGAGTTAGAGCTCATAATGAAACTGGGCAAAGCTATTTTGAAAGAGTGTTTGGCTTAACTCCTACATGCGTTTGAAGACACAAAAACATACCTGTTACAAATTTAAAGAACTTACAGCTTCAAACAAAGGCAAATCAGGAGAGAATGGACACTGAAATGACAGCTGAGAGCAGCAAAGAAAAGCATAGCTTTGACTTACAGATGTCATGGCCAAATTTTCCTGGTTAAACTTGCAGTGACGTTATTTTTTAATGGCCACTTGTGGACAGTGCAGAAACGAGCTGTGAACACAGTGCTGTCATATTATCGCTGATATGGTGACTATGTTAGCAAATAGTTTACACATCCAGCAGATGCAGATCAACATTAGCATTCATTTGTTGTCTTACTGGCCACCTGCCAGATGTAAGTCTATTTTTCACTCTTCTTTTAGCACTGTTTTGGTCTCCAACAGTTCAAAAAATGTCTTTAGCAGCTAAGTACTCTAATTTCTTTGCCAGCTAGATGTTCACTTTGCAGTTTGGTACTGGGCAGAGTTTAGAGGCACCTGTTTTCATGGAAAACAGGTGCCTGGTGTAGCTGAACATATCACTATGACAGAATGAACGAGAATGAACCAAAACTAAAGCTGTGGGCCAGAAATCAAAACAATGAGCTGAAAGAAGCCAAAAGCACTGAGTAGAGCTGAAGGGAATTGCAGAGTCAAGTGGCAATTCTCTGTAGGTTCATCATTACAAGAGTTCCTTTCACATTACACATAGTAATTTGATATACGGTTAATGTAAAAATATAGATTTATAGCAGCTGCAAAGAGAAGAGGGGCACTTCAGTCAGCTGATTAATGTTGGAAGTGTGAAAAGAAAACTCGCATTTAATTTTCTTTTCACTCTGTATCTTTGCTAAGAAAAAAGACAGATGCTGAGAATTAAGATGCAGCATGGTCACTGAGAGGCTGTTTGGTACTGGTATTGCAGGTGGGTGTGTGTTTTAAGCAAACAAGCACAAGAATAGTCCCAGGAGTTTATGGGGGTCAACGCTGCTAATCAAGGTAGGTCAAAACATCCTACCAATGAAAACGCTGCAGAATTAATCCACTCAGTCTTCATTCTCCCTTGCCCCCATTTTCCTTTGTCCCTATCCTTCTTCTGTTTTTGTCTTTTTTTTTAAACAGATTCTAATCTCTCTCTGTTTATCAGTATGTACAATTCAGCCTCCCTTCTCCTCATCCAGAGATTTCTACATATTTTCTTTCTTTTGCGTTTCCTAGATGACAGATCTCAATGCTTCTCTCTCTCTCACAGATGGATAATCCCTCGACTGTCACGTAGCGTTGGCAGAATATTAGCCTGACGCAGCAGCTTTTGCTCAAACATTATCTGAGATGTACCACTTTGTTACAGTGTTAAAAGCCAAAGGTGTGCGTCTGGTGGCACTGATTCGATCAACCTGATGACTGGAGGATTTAACGCTTCAGGATTGATTACCACGAGGCTTCATGTAATCTTGTTAGTGCGGCACAAAGACTTGATTTCATGCTGGCCAGGACCAAAAGCAGACTCCTGCTGTAGCTCAAGGGTATGAACAAACCTGGGTCAATTACTATTGGAGACCAATTTAATTCATTTTGCAAGGTTGATAGAACTTGTCTGACACGAGGGAATGAACATTAGTGCATTTTCTTAAGTCTGCAAGGCCCAGTCATCTTTATAACTATCAATGTCTGACACTGGCTTAGAGTAGCACAAAATGGCAGAGCTATGAGTTGAGGACTGGAAGGCTGTGAAATTGACCTATTAATCTCCACAGTATTATTTCCTCTTCTGGTATAATGTTGACACTTCCCTAACACAGCCAGACCTGCAAAAAGCCCATCTGATAGCTTTGCGTCTGGCTGTATTTTCATGTGGCCCATCACTGACACAAGCATTGTCTCATTTTCCTCTCTCCCCTCCACAGGTGGGGAGATTCATTATTCTCGTTTGAACTATAGACCAACCACCCACCCCAACCCCATCTCTTATGAATGGATTTGAAACACAGCAATATTGCTGTCAGGGTAAATACCCCTGAGCCACGGCCCTTTATTCAATTTCTGGCCTGTCAGGGATACGAGCTACTCTACTCTGGCAGCTGTTTTAAATGTTGCCTGCCAAAGTGAATTACTGTTGAATATTTCACAATGCTGAAATAATATATATTATTATTTTGGCTGGGCTAAAAGTATTGCAAATGACAGAGTAACCCCCTCTGTCATTTGCAATACTTTTAGCCCAGCCAAAATAATAATTTGGCTGGGCAGATACCTCCGTGAGCAAAAAGATTAGGAGAACATTTTAAATAGAAACTTAACTGTGCAGGAATTTGAAGGAATGGACTTCTGCTTTGTCTTTGGAGGTGGCAGAAAAAGTCTTCACAAAAATTCCAAGCAGCAATCATTTCGGAGCTTATTCTGTAATTAAAGGATTAAAGTGCAGCAGGAGAAAGTTAACAAGCAAATATGGAAACATGATCTGCTTATTACTGTCTGAACATATTTAAATATGCTTTGAAGCCATTGGTGCCACAATTCCATACAGTAACCATCAAAGTACAGTTACAGCTGGTGTTCAACATCAGCTGCATCTGCATAATGAACTAAAGCACGATGCAGACATGAGGGCAGCATTTTTAAAGCCACTGATAACTTGGTTTTAAATCTTAAAGACCCTGAAAACATTCTTTCCCTCCAGTCAGCTCATGCAGGATCCCATCGCTCAGGCTAAGAAGCTGAGTGACAAAATATGTTTTCATGGCCTTTAATGTGCCAGTGACCACAGTGTTTACACCAGGGTCACTGCTGTCTCCTTAGTAACTCAATGGATGTAAAAAAAAAAAAAAAAAAAATTCAAATCTTAGAAGATTCGGTGAGAGGAAAAAGCCGATCTTTCATCTTGCCTTATCAGCACCCAGGCCCCGCATTCCCTCCTACTGTTCATTCAAATAATATTTTACTTTGATACAGCAGGTTTATTTTTTTGTGCACATACTAAACAAAACCGGCTGCTCTGGGGAGCTGCAGTCAGCATCACACTATTAGTTTCATTTTGAACACACAGTCCAAAGAGAAGAAAATAAAAAATAAATCCCAAAAATCACCCCTCTAATGCTTTGACAAATGCTTTGCTTTTTTTTTTTTTTCAAAATCAGTGCCCTACACCTAATTTCTCACAAAAAAACAAACAAAAAAAAAAAAAAAAAAAACAACAACAACAAAAACAGAATCAAGGACTGGGTAGGAAATTTTTAAAAAAAGCTATAAATGCTTTTGGCGACAGCAGATTTGCAGTGTAGGTGTGAGCAGTTGGTTGCTCCAAAAGCTCTGTGGAGTTGTTCGTGCTGACCACTGAAAGCACTTCACTAAACTGCTTTAAAATGATTGTGTAACAAAACAGAAAGTGCATTTCAGGTCAAGCAAAAACACACACCCGGTCAGAGGACTGTAATTATCCTGGAACAATTTGAAAATGGCGTAATTATAATGCAAATGTTTTGAGTGAATTCATTATGAAGTGGAACTCAAATCTTTATAAAAAAAAAACAAAAACATTCATTAAAAAGAAAGTAAAACAGTTAACATGGTCAACTTTAAAAAAAAAAAAAAAAAAAAAAACAACTGTTTAAAAAAAAAATCACACACCAAACATTCACAGGCATCTAATGAATAGTGTGCTTAGTGATTTAAATGTTACCAAACTGTGTTCCTCCAACACTAGGCAGAAATAGAATACAATACAATGTGATGAGATTTGTCTTTATTTCAGCTCTGAAGGGTGGGACACAATGAGACCTGTATTTTATAAAGTGAAACAAACCGTGCTGACAGCATCACTGCATGTGTAAACACTCACATACGCATTTAGTCCTCATCATCATTAGCTCTACACGATATCGCTGGGGCGTCGGTGCTCGTATACAGTATTAGTGCATCTACACACACATATGCAAACACACAGGGTGCAGGGCAGCTGCGGGGCTAATTTGTTTAGAAGGAATTAATTAGATATTATTAGGGGGAAAACAATGGAGCAGAGGCAGGGTGTTTAACGATGGGACGTCAAAGAGGCAAACCTGTCACGGAACAATAGGCTAATATCCACCCACTGCTTCCCGGCTATTGCTCAATTACCTTATCACACAATAGGACGCAGCGCATGTGTGCGCACACACACACACACACCTAAACACAAATAAACGCAAGAAACCAGTGCATTTTCTGACCAGCCCTCGGTCTGAACAGTAATTCATGACTGAAAGACAGCAGAGGTTTGTGTTTTACGTGTGTGTGTTTATAATTGAGCAGATGTTTCACTATTAAAGGTATCCGCTCTTATACCTAAAAGGCAGAGACTGCAGCTGCTGCTGACGTGTCCTCAGTTGATGAACCCGAAACCCAATTACAGAACAAAATGCAGAGGTACAGCCTGATAACACTTGTGTTCTCGCCTCACGCTAATTTCTTCAGATCTCAATCCAATCTAATTCCACTCCTCTTTCAACACCGTCCCGCTCTCCTTCCCTGAAGCTGCTTTATTACCGTGGTACATGGCTGGGGTCCAAACTGCCTCCCCGTCATGATCCTTTCCTCACACCTTGTAGAGCCCCCAACACCCCAACCCCCCTCCCTCGTCTTTCCCTCCTTCCCTCACAGCCACTTCCTGAGAACGGCCAAGGCAGAATTGAAGGTGAACTGGGCCTGGTGGGTGCCACGGTGAGCCAGCAGCAGGGAGCCCGCCTCGGGCCCGTGGCCTGCCGCCAGCAGCTCAGCGGCGGCCTTCTCCACGTCCCAGCCCCCCTCCTGCTGGTGGGACAGCATGTGGGAGCTGAGCAGGGGGTATAGGGCTGAGGAGACGCAGCCCACCAGGAGCCCAGCGTCCAGGAGCAGTGACAGGAGCTCGGTGTCGCAGGAGGAAGCTGTCTCCTGGAGGGAGAGGGGAGGAAGAAAGTGTAAAAACACATGTGGCGATAGACTTCTTTTTTAAACACATTTGCCTTTTTTTTTTTTCATCCCTGCAAAGAACATGTGCCAAGAAAAACAGCCAGAACTTTGGCAAACATGCAACCGGTCTCTGCCAGGTGACTAGCTATCATTCAGCAGATCTATTCCACTCTCAACACCTCCTGGCTGATAACACAATGAATGGCTGCTAGATTTAGAGATTTACCAGCCACAGTGATCTGTGGAAACAAGTTATTGTAGCCTCCTCCTGCAGTGGCACTGTTTTGAGTCTGTCTGTGATTACAGTGCTACACGCTTGAGAAAACCTGATGAGGCCAGAGCGTTAGGTCACATCCCGTGTCGACCCAGTGGTCACCACCGTTCCCATGGCATGTGCCTTCACACACACACAAATGCACACACAAACCTTTGCTCTCTTTCTATGCGGTTACTTGCAGCTTTGAGAGTATGGGTTGTCCAAAACAATACTGAACACTTTCATACAGACATGAACAAACCTTTATGTGATATTTTAATCCCATCTTCTGCCTCTTAATATCAATGAGCCGCATGTAAATTCAAACAGCTAAATGCCGTTGGGGCTGCTGTGTGTGGTTTACAGGCCATGGAGAAGCGAGGCTGAGTGCTGGGGTTGGAAGTCCGTCACTCTGCCGATCTCCATGACTCAGCCCATCTCCTCTGCACACTCTCACCTGTTTGCTGTCTCTATTATTAAGCTTGCACTTGCTCAACTATACACGCATTATGTGTGCGCACACACACACAGACAACAGTGAGTCCCTTTTGGGGTATTTCTGGAGCTGAGGCAGATCAATTATAAATGTGCAGCTCATGTCTTCTCTTATGTAGTAGAGAAAGGGAACAGAGCCGAATGAATCTCTCTCTCTCTCTCTCTCTCTCTCTCACCTCTAAAATCTTTCATCTCTGTGCCGGCCTCGCTCCATTTTTCTCTCCTTGAAGGACAACTCATCCTTAAAAACATTAAACCCTTTAAAAAGGATCACTTCACTCTGTGATGACGGATATTAGTGAACCTGAACGTCTCACATGAGAATTGAGCGACATTTAACTGCTGTCATTGACGATGACACTGTCCCCTTATGGAATTACTGATCATATTTTGCACACAAAATAACTTTTACATTATCACTGTGTCCCAAGAGTCACAGTTTCGGTAACAGCATTCTGGATTTAAATACATTTACCATTTAAATATAAGTTCATGGTTGCTTTGGTACAGCGAAGAAAGGGAGACCGAGGGTTGACATATAACACTTAGAGAAATACAGTATGTCATGCATGATTAATATTTAATTTCTCCCTTACATTGAGAGACGGGACCAGATGAATCATGACAAGCCGAGGGGAGGGAGAAGCGCCACAGAGAGAAGACAGACGGAGAAATTTTGAATCTTGAGAGAGAGAGAGAGAGAGAGAGAGAGAGAGAGAGAGAGAGAGAGAGAGAGAGAGAGAGAGAGAGGTAGATGAAGGGGTCATCCAGTTATAATGAGAATTAGGGGAAAGAAAGACGAGAGAGACGGGAAGGCTTAGGAGTGTGGAAAATGTATGACAGAGAAAGATGGAGGGAGCGAGCCGGAGAGGAGAAAGACAGGCATGCACTGAAAGCATCAGATACATACATTTTTAAGTGCACCAACTGTTTCCAAGGGCTGAATGCACACTAGAACCGAGGAGAGGCACTTCAAAACAACTTAACAGCCTCAGCTTCAAACTTTTGATTTTGGAGCATCAACAGAGGCCCAGAACAAATGTTCTGCATACGTATAAGTTGTGGAGCTGCAGTGAACACTGACCTATTTTGAAGCTCAGTATCACTCAGAAGCATAATATGATCAAACAAATAAATACGACTTGATCTGACCTGAAGGCGTGCAAATCACTGAAATCACCTGCAACGTTTGCCTGTAATGAGAGCTCACACCTACACAATACACACAGATCTGCATGGCAGACAAGTGAAGACCGCTGGTCGCAAAGCTCTGCCAGGTGGCGTCCAAAAGTAAGACGCAGGACATATTTATGTCACTCTGATTGAAATGTGTGGCAATATCATCCATCAGGGAGGGGAAATGCAGGTGCCAGCACGGTAGATGCTTCACATACCACACCTGCATGGCTGCAGGGGAGACCAGTTTAGAAAGTATCAACCAGCACGTGCACAAATTATAACATGCACCGAGTTTGGGCTGCATGAGATGTGTACAGATTTAGAGGACAAGGATTCAGTCTTGTTGCTGTGTACTGTGACCAGTTTCAAGACAGGGAATATGGACATATTATAAACACACAGACAGAAACACCCACTACGTATAAATATATTTAAATTCTGTATTTATTGGTCCATAATGGAAGACAGCTCAAGCACAGGCCTGGTCCTCCATGCACACTGACACTGACACACACATACAGACACACAAACACACACCTCCCAGGCTATTACTGTCTGGCGGTGTCAAGAGAGACAGCAGATTTGAGTCTCAAGTCAGTCAGATTGACAGTGGAGCTGAAAATAGATGTGAAGGAGCAGCAGGGAGATGGAGGGATGGAGGGGAATCTTGATATCAGAGCAGAGCGGATAACTTTACGTCCTTTTTATATCATGAGCAGCTCAGTCGCATTTCAGGAACCGATGTTCGTCCAGCGTTTGCACCCACCGTGAGTTTGCAGTGTATGGTAGACAGCTGACAGTAATGACGAAGTTCAAATATTCTGTACTTATACATCCCGTTTTGAATGTAAAATCTTTCCTTCCTTTTTACTCTTTACTGAAGTTACAGACATCGCTGAGTTAATTTCCTGCTACGCTTTTTCTCTGCAGCTACTGACAATACTTTAATTAATCTAATTAATTTAATAACTAATTTACACTTCCTAGTACTGTGAAGCTTCATGAAAGTATGGAAGTGATGGGTGATAATTCAATATTTTCATTTATCAACTTTCAGTGGAATCACATCACGACGATATGATCATATCGTTCTGAAAATTTCTGTTGTCTAAATGAGTGATTCCAAGCAGACGGCAATTAGAGGAATAATTCGGCATTTTGGGAAACACACAGAGTTAGACAAGAAAGTCAATATCATTCTCATATCCGTCCATTAAAAATGCTGCTACTGCCAGAAGATGATTAGCTTATCTTGGCATGCAGACTGGAAACAAGGGAAAACAGCTAGCCTGTCTCTGTCCAGCAGCAACAAAATCAGTCTAGCAGCACCTCTAAAGCTCTCTAATTAACATGGCATAACATGTTTGTTTATTCTGTACAAAAACTGAAGTGAAAAAACGATCATTTGTGGTTTTAACAGAGCCGCAAACGTTACACCCCTTCTTCCAGTGTTAATGCTAAACTAAGCATAACTAACTAACTAAGCTATTTAACGTAAAAACATGAGAGTGGTGTCAATATTTGACAAAAAAAAGGTCAAACATAGTTATTTAAGTTTTTCTTACGTCCGAGTCGACTCTACAGCTAACCATCCCATCTGCTGTACCTCCCTCCTCACAACTCTTTCTCTTTCCTAAGCAGCCTGTTCAGACCCAGTCTTTACAAACAGGTCAGCGCAAATAGAATCTGATTGAAGAGGGAATACATCCATCATGTCTTCTTTTCTCTCTCTGAAAGGTCAACAGCTTAGAGAACATGAAAACCTGTCCTAGGGTGTATGTATTTTTGTGCACAGGTGTGTGTGTGTGTGTGTGTCAGGTTAAAAGCCCCTCCAAGTCTTCTCTAAAGGTTCAAACAACACCTTGTCTGACTCTTCAGTGAAGCGAAAACAAGAGGCATCTTCTGCCACGTGTCTGTGTGTGCTCACGCTCGCAGTGCACGCTTGCGTGCGCTGTGAGTGAATGAACAAACACTCAGCGTGACAAGAGAACTGACACATCAAACTGCGGCCATAAGATGTCCAACCCCCCTCTCGCTCTTGTTATTACCTTCTCATTGCTTGCTGCCTCGCCCTGTGAAAGACAGCCAAGGTTGTATTTCCTGCTTGTTTTCAATGGTCGCTAAATGTTGCCTGATTGGTTTGGTCAATTTTTCACACCCTTGTTTTCTATTCTTGCTCTGCACGTCTCTCATTTCCTGTATATGTCTCTCTCCGCCCTCCCTCTCTCCTTGAGCTAAACCCGGCTGAGAGCTTAATTGGAATTACCGTGCACGTACAATGCCTAATACATAATGCATGGCCAAGCCTTCTTTTATCATTTAAATCATAAAGCGTCTTTGGAATGCCAGACAACACACAACTATCTCCATTCCTCCTCCTCTCCTCCTTTTCTCTCCTTCATCAGGCTCCTTTCTCCGATCTCTCCATCCTAACTGTCCCTAGGCTTTAGTGGTGCTACAAACTGCATGCACATACACACAACACCAAACAGCCCTTGCTTACAGCACGACATGATTGAAAATGACAGAAGAAGAGGCTGTGAAGCCAAAAAATAAAAATAAAAAGTGGGCCGTGACGCACATGAGCACACACAAACACACATACATGCAGTGAGCAAATCAGGGATCAGCGCACTGAGTTGCAAGCAAACACAACTAGATTAACGGGGCCAATGTGGCACCAAAGCTGTAAACAAGCCCACTTAAACAAGCAATTAGACGCATAATCACTCAATCAAACAAACACACACACACACACACACACACACACACACAAAGTCCACTGTCTTCACTCCACTGGGCACGCAGACAAGGTGTTTGTGTTACATTGGGAGACCTTGGAGTGGTTTTTAACCTGATTACACAAACACACACACACACAAGGACACATGCATGCAAATAAAAACAAGTGACAGGTGCAAAAACTGACAGGGAAGAAGAAAAAGGTAGAGCAACTAATTAATTACTTAACAGATCCATAAACCCTTCCCCCCCGAACAGTGATTATCCAATCGTAGCTTATCAAATGTAAGAAGACATGGCAGGCGCAAATGTGTAAGGAACTGGATAACAACATGCTCTATCATAAGCTTCATAAGCTGTAAGTGTTGGCATGTCCAGCCAACTAACTTCCTACAGTAACCCAGTACCGTTACCTCCAAGGCCAAGAATTAGCATATGATTCACTCGCTACATTTACGTCACTGTCCTGGATGCTAGCGAGGCTAAAGTCAATAGCTCTGTCCAGATCTTTATTGGATTCGGGGAAGTTTACACCAGCCAGCATAACTGTGTTTTTTTCTCTCCAAATAGTCTTCATCCAATAAACCTTTTCTGTTGTAATGTTAAAAGTGAAAATAGAATAAACCGTGTGAAAATATAGACAAGCATGTAAGCAAAGCACCCAAACAGGAACATGTTCAAGTGAAATTATTTGATGTTACTTGTTTTAATACAAATACTCCGCAATACAAAACCATGCTGTTCTTTAACCTTCTTTATTTCTATACCTGGCACATGCATGTATGTAGCCATTAAATACATATTTAAGACTCTACCCTTTTTCCATTTGCACACACATGCAGCAGGATCCATAGATGCTGTACGATGCACTGACAGCTCATTCATATTGGCAGAACAGCTTTTATCAGCCCCTTATCTCTGTCTCCCATTAGTCAGGGTGGTGTTAACCCCTGGCTCCCTGCTCCACTGCTCTTCCACAGCACCATACATCTTCACCAGGAGGAGCCGAGCGGAAAAGGGAGGAGAGGAAAGGAAGTGACTTTGAGGAAAGACAGGAGAGGAGATGAGAAGCCACACGTTTTGCTTCTTCCAGAGAAAAGAAATAAAAGCCTGTATGCCCACACAATGTACTCCTGCATCATTAAGAGCAATATACATTTACCTTCTCTCTCTACTACTCCTTTGTCTCCCTTTAAAATTATCCACGCTACTCCCACTTCTGTCTTTCCTCCCTCCTTCTATTCTTCAACGCCTACTGTAGCCTCTAACGGCGCTCAGCATACCTATTAACCTATCATATCGCAGGAAAGCAAGATACAGTAAATGTGAAACAAAATTAACACACATCTCACACTACAGCCACATAAATTACTTTTTTTCCATTTACTTCTCATGTTAACTGGTTTTCTGTAACACGATTTTAATTAAAAACTAATCTTTAGAATTAATCTTTTTTTTAATCGTAATCTTAGGGGCATCTCCTCTACGAAAAAAAAAAAACAAAACTGTGTTGACACTGAGGAAAACAATGTGCACACTAGTCTGTGACATCAGATACACAGCAAAGTGCCCGGGAACACACACAACGGTGGGGCAGTGCTTGAAGATAAGGCCTGTCAATCACTCAGAGTGCGAGAGTTAATAAATTTATGGTGCACTGGGGCCAAAGTCAACCTCAGGCTTGCTAATGTAGACAACAAAATGCAAGTAAACAAATTACTAGTGGCATTTAGGGAACCACACGCCGTTTTCTGTGATAAATGAAAAGAAAATTGACAAAATTGCAAACCTCAATGAAACGCTTAAAGGACAGAATAATAACAATATTCAATTAACAGTTAAGCTTCCTCAGTACGCTCACTGAATTTCTGATCAACCAAGCTGAACTAAAATCTAGTTATTCTGATCCTCCCCGGTTAAGATCTACTGATCTGCTAATGGCCAGCTCCTGACAAATCCAGGCTATTTGTAGATCCGATAAAAGGCGTCCAAGCGCCGTCCTCCTCTATCAGCTTAAATTTGCTCATGATGGTGAAAATCGTGTGAGGCACAAGGGTTAGAGGAGCATCAGTGTGAACTATTCAGTACCTGCGCTTTGCTTTGCACACATGCACTTCTTTTAAAATGCTGTATTTTACTTGATTTTATGCATTTTATATATTCTGCTTTTTTTTAAGTTTTTTAAATTTTATTTTATCATGTTTTTTTATTCAGTGGTTAATTATAGCATTCTATCCCTGTTTTTTGTTTATTTAATGTCCATTTTGCATGGAAGTTCTTTATTGTAAAGCACTTTGAGCAGAAATTTCAGACACAGCTTTCTCAAAACCTTGACAGATAAAAATCCAAACTATCTGCATGGATTGGTAGCACTAGAGGTATGTAGTGAAATCAGTTTTTCTTGGGGGGAAAATGCAGTTTTGCTGTGTTTATCAGGCAAAAACAACCGATGAAGAACCTGTTCATTTTTGTTTCAGTTCAAAAAGTTTTGAGATCTCAAACACAGTGTGTGGATGCTGTTAGAGAAGCTTGGATTCAGTAAACCGGATCAGTATCATCATGATACTATGGTGCTGTCAGTGTCATTCTAAAGTCACGTACAGTTACATTCCTTCAGTCACTGCAGGCTGCTGACCCAGCAATCCCTCACTTCATGTTACCTTAAATGATTATGATGAGTTGCAAGAAGTGAGGTGCAGAGGTTTTAAAACTGGAGAGAAGAGAGAACTGGTATTGGATTGGTTCTCTGTATCAGCAGATATCCTGAGTTAGACCCCCACCTCCCTCATCCCTATGTGTTGACAAACTGAGTGAACAGGTCCTTTAAAATAGTGTCAGGCACTCAGAAACACTGTACTTGAAAACACACTAGTACAAAAATGTACTAGATATGAAAACACCTCAGCAAATGGATTCTCACACAGACAAAGAGAAACTCTCACACCCTTGAAGAAGTGCACACGTAAACAAATACACACCTGCAGACACGTGCATACAGCTCCACTGTGAGCACCAAGCCAACACACTATCAGATGTATTAGATGTAAGACGATTTCTCTTTGTCTCTCTTGATGTTATCTTCAGATGAACACAGCTCTGCGTTGCTCCGAACATGCCCCTGCTCATTCAGCTCTTAGGTAGCAGAGGCGAGATTATTTCTCAAAGCAGTGTGACACAATACTTGTCTTACTCCATTCATATAACCCCTCTCTAACTCTCCCCAACGTATCTTCTCTGTGTTCCTCTTTTAGGCCGAAGACGGGGAATGTGGAGGCAGAGATCCTGCTCTGTCCTCTCTACCTCGTCTTGGTCACTTATACATTTTCATTCATTTGTTCTGTCTCTGTAAATCCCCTTCTTATCCTATCTCTCTCTCAACAACCTTTCCTCCTCCATTTGATTTTCTCTTCCCACATCTAAATCACATATCTTTTCTCTTACCACCGTCAACACCCTGCTTCCCTCAGACCCGCTCTCTCCTTTCTCTGTGGGATAAAAGCAGCGTGTTGCTCAGGTGTACCGATATAGGAGCTTTAATGTTTCATTTAATAGGGTCTCTGTCACTTAATAGTGAGGCTTTCTCTTATCTGATCCAGGAACAAAGGGAGGGTCTGCTGGGTCTGAGAGGCCTACTTTGTGACAATTGCTTATCTGATCGGAAAACAGAGGAGAGCGGCCCACACAGTCTTAAACGATTACTCTCTTATCTGATTGCGGCTTCCCAAAACTAGAGGACAGTTAGCAAGAGGATGAACGTTAGGTTATTTGAATGTTAAGAGTGATTTGGAAAATTTTATTCTTATCTTACAACAGTAAAGAGAGTTTTATCATTTTTGCCTCCTCTTGTCAGGGAATAGACAAGACTTTCCTCCATCACATTTTCATCAGCCGTTTCCTCTTGTGGCTGCTTTTAAGCCATTTATCAAGCAAAAATGTCAAACTTTTCCTTGTTCCACCTTCTCAGATGTCAGGAATTGCTGCTCTTTACTGTCTTTGCATTGCTGAAAAGTGAAAACTTTTGGGTTTTGTGTTGTTAGTTGAACCAGAAAAGTAAGCTGAAGGTATCACCTTGGGCTCAGGAAAGTTTTGATGTGCATTTTTCACTATGTTGTCAAGTTTTACATAATAAAGAATTAACGAGTTCTTTAAAAATTATTAACAGATTAATTTAATGGTCATAATAATATAAAATAATAATCTGCAACCCTAATTTCTGTCCAAAGTGGAGTCCACTTTGTCTGCATCTGAATATGTACCATGCGCACTTTTACAGTAGCACTTACTGCAGTCATGCTGTTGATCTGATCCAGAGTCAGCTGCAGCAGTTCCTCATCACGGCTTTCAGCCATGAGCTTGAGCGCAGGCTGCTGAAAGCTGGGCTGGTTCTGGAGCAGCAAGTTGGCTATGTGTCTGACACACTGGAGAAGAAGGGAGGAAGAGAGAGAGAGAGAGAGAGAGAGAGGAAGTGTGGATAGATGAGTTTATAAATGTGCGGATGAATGGATGAAAGGCAGAAGGAGAGAGGAAAAAGTAAAAGTAGAAAATGTAATCAGGAGGCAGAGTGAAAAAGAGGAGGGGAGGAGAAGAAAAGGGGAGAGCAGGAGACAGAGGGAAGAGAGTAGGCGAGGAACAGTGAAGGTTAATCGATGTGCATACACTGTACAGACACACAGGCACATAATACTTTTAAAAAGGTCTACACACAGACACACAACACTCACCAGACACACACAGTCCTGTTGCAGTCTCATCCAGTAATATATGGATATCACAATGCAATCTAACTCCCACATGCTCTGGCGGTTTCATTCCAGCAGATTCAAATTAAAGCTGTTCAGAAGAGAGTAAAAGGCCTCTTTCTCCCCCTCCCCCCACACCCCCACCCTCTTCCCACACTAATATTAGACAGCAAGGCGGACACTAGCCTATTCACACTGAATAGCATTAGCGCTAAACTAATATCACAGTCAGCTGGCGCTAGACATACAGAATGGCATTAGGCTTACCATTTCCATGGTGCTCAGCAGGGCATGAATAGCATTAGGGGCCGTCAGATATCAAAGAGCGGCTAGTGCCTATAGCACATTGCAAAAAGCACTGAGCTGATGCTAACACGTTGCTGTGGGTTACATGCTTAATAGCTTTAGGCTCCTGTATTAAGATATGGGGTAAAATGCTGGCACCGCACTGATGTTACACTGAATAAAAACACGCTCACTCCCGTATTTTGATGGCAGTGGTGATAGCTGATGAATGGAAAACGTGTGGAAGACAGATTTCACTTTGGTCCAAGATAAGACTTTTCACTATCCTCACTGTATTGTAGTGGTGGAAAAAGAATTTGGATCTTTTATTTAAATAGTCTTTACTCTAAAAGGTAGACTTCCAGACAAATTCGATCGGGTTTTCAGATGCATTCATGGGCAATTACACAAAAGTGTGTATTCTGAGTGTGTGTTCTGATTACCTGTACAGGGAGCTTGTGTTTGGTGTTATAGAGAGCCCACACCATGGTGACTACCTGCTGACCCAGGTCTAATTTGACCTCTGACCCCTGGCAGCGGGTCAGCAGGGCCGAGGTCAGCACCACCCAGGGGTTACGCTCTGACTGTGCCCTGGAAACAGAGAGCAAGACACGGCTGTGGATATGAATGTGTGCAGTCTTCCGCTGAGGCGAATACAGAGAAAACATAGACTGGCATAAAAGTAAGCATGTGAAGTACATTAAAAACAACTAAAATATTAGCCCTGTATACTTTAATATACAATACACAGTAAAATCAAAACAATATCACAACATGTAAAACTGTAGTAATATTATTCATCCATTACTCCGCAGTCCTGTGTCGCCAGATGGTAATCGTGTCAGACAATGAACGGGTTAGAGCAGCTGACTGCTGTATGTGCACCATACTGCATGAAAATGTACATGATGAATAATAAAAATACAACAGCCACATAAGAATAACAGCATAAAGCTCCCTTCAAGTCACAGGCTGACATGACAGCAGACAGAATTATCAAGGGGTTTGCAGACGATCTAATGAATTCTGACGCTGACACGTAAGTGTGGAGGAAAGATGTTTGACCACAAAACTCCTTGCAGTTAATATTAAACACCTACATGCTGCATTTTCTCCCGCTCTGTGTGAACACCAGGGAACAGCTGCCAGCAGTGAGAGGTGTCACTTTGTTTACACGCTCCTTTATGAGCTCTTCCAGACCTTTGCTAATGCCTCCTGAGTAACCGATTAACTCCCACCAAGGCCGGCAAATGCCAATGATGCTAAGGAAGTATGACCTTGATGGATCTTTATTAATACATACTGGGGATAGGAGACAAAAAGGATGGAAACCACAGAACAACTCATTATCTGTTAATTAGATCTTGGTTACTTTATTAGTATTATCATTAGCGTGACAAGGAGTCAGTACCATTTTAAAGCCCCTATATATGCTGGCTAACACTAATGTTAGTGCTTATGGAGGTTGCAGTTGCTAATGCAAAGCCAAAGTCTCATTATGTCTGTGCCAAGCCTCAGGAAGAGAATCAAATTATATTTTTTGAGCCTTGAAATTTTCCCATAATGTACAGGGGGGAAAATTCTTTAACCCCAGTTAGAACAGTGCCGTCACTCGTCTAACAGAAACAAGCAACGAAGCACCACTCTAAAGGAGGTAAGATGCTTCCAGTGGTTCGAAATTAGGCGTCAACATGCAAGCACTGCTGGAAGTTATGTATGTGATCAACATGATTAGCAGTGCATTAAATATTGAACAGCCAGAAACAGTGAAAGGAAGAGATTGGAGATGAGAGGAGGAATCTGATATGAACATACTGTGTGCTTTGTTTTCACATGATTAAAGGGTAGATGAGAACATGCTGATAAGTCCTTGGTTATATGATAAGACATGGAAAGTTTTCAAGTGGTTGAAGCCTCAGTTCAGATTAGGCTGCTGAAGTGTGTCCTAAATAGAGGAAGGAGGCCCCGTGGTAAGATCCTAAGTGTCTATGTATATCTGCAAAAGAAGAGAGTGAGTGAGTGATAGAGAGAGCTTGCAAATGAGAAGGAGACAAAGACAGCAGGGCTCCTTTGAGTGCCTGTCAGTGGAAAAGGCTGCTCTCCATCCAGCTAGGGGGGTGTCTCATCCTGACAAGCTGCTTCACCTTCAGACGATGCGGCCAAGGGAGCAAACAGAGTCCACTTGCACTGCTGGCACACGGCTACTTCCTGTGCTTTTACCAGGGGGACAGGGAGGTACTGCTGAATGCGACTGAGTGTCTGTGCTCTCGCCAAATCTGTCATAGGGTGCAGCGTGAGTCACAGCCAGCCTCCAGTCGTGCTTTGAATCATGACTCAGTTTATGCAGACAGACTAAAGGATAAGCTTTTGAGATGCAACACTCAATATAGCTCCCAAAACAGCCTCTTGTAGTCTTACTGGAACAAATCCTCACTCCACAGACACACAAACACATTCACAAACTTGTACCCCTATCTCTGTGAGAACATTCATTCACATGATGAATTACCTAGCCCTTTAAGGTAACCTTTGCCACCACAACTGAATGCCTAACCCCACCCTAACTTAATTCTAACCTGACCCCTAAAAACCAAGTCTCATGAGTCAAACAGCCCTTTGAAGCTGTGTCAGAAAGTGAGGAACGGCAAAAATGTCTTCGCTCCATAAGGTCCATAATTCAAATTGGTCCGCACAAAGAAAGAAGTACAAGCACACACACACACAGAGTAAACACACTTCCATCCTAACGAGGATTAAGTGCTGAGTCAGACAAGTGGTTAAGGTTAACCACGTAAGATATAAGGCCCTCAAGTCTTCACCAACTTAAATGAGGCACTTGAAGGTTAAGTTATTCTGAGTTTTATGTCTCAAATTACGAGCGCTGAACAGCAGCAGCCGTTGCATATAAAATGCACAGTTAACACAGATCAGACTTAAATTTCAGGCTTCTATGACTCAAAGAGGCACATTACAGCATAGATGGTGTATGTATGCGTGTTGCAGCAAATTACCTTGAGCGGTTTAAATGAGGACGACTAAAGAGACGAGAAAAACAAAAAACAAAATCCATAATCAGAGGCTGAGTTTGTAACATTATGTTTGCATTTGAATATGAAATACAGACTGCCAGATCAGTCTGCCGTTAGAAGAAGAAAAAAAAAAAAGAATATTATGTCTGAATGTCCCAGCAGTAGTGGCTTGACTACAGCTGCTACACCGACAAAGTCAGTGGAGTGTCAGTAAAATCCAGGGGTGAACTTGAAGCAGCTGTGTTGTCCAAACCTAATCCCGTCTCTCCTGCTGCTTCACAGTTGAATGTGCACTGTGCCAGAAGAGATAATGACTTCTCACAAGCCCAATGACAACTCTACTGTTCATTACAAATACTCTGATAAATAATAACCTTTTCATGCTTTCTCCTGAAGCTTTCCATTCTGTTCTCTCTCAGTGCCACAACTCTAAAAAGAAAAAAAAAAGATTTTCATCTTATTTTGAACTTCATTGATTTCACTTATCTTGCTTTTCACCTCCACACTCAGCTGCTGTCTCTTACATTGGATCAGATGGTACAATATCAGCCTCAAAATGACCCAAAGTGAGTGAGAAAAATGATTCTACATCTAATGTCCTGCTTCCACAGCACAAACTGTTCCAGTGTCCCAGGAACCATTTCAGGAACTCAGGAGTCTTATCTGCATTTCAACCCAGAGGAATTAAGGTCTAAATTTAGCTCCTCAGTCATAGTTTATGGCCCCAAAAAATCTTTCTGGGGTGGTACGTTCTGACGGCCCAGGAACTATCAGAGTAGTTTGCTGTGCTGAATGTTGCTAATTGATCAAACTAAGTTCCCGCAGGCAGCTGCCTCATGTACTACCTCATTCACACAGTAAACAAAACAGTGTGTCTATGATATCAGTAGGACAGGGGGTGGATATTTCTATATTTCTAGTCTAAAATTAGAAATAAATAAGGAAAGCATGTCGAAATGCACTGAAATCATTTGCTAATTGTTTCAGTGGGGTTATGCTCTAGAGCAGAAAAACATTTTGATAAACCGTGGCATATCTTCTTTGCAATCATTCAAACATCAGAGTCAAACAACAGAGTCTCTCTCTCTAAATACAAAGAAAAACAGAGTGGTTCTTAATCAGTTATTGTCTTTTTTTGTCTTCACAGTGCTTCTGATATGACTAAAATGCAAACAGAGATGTGCAAAAACCTTGCCTTCTCTCGTCCAGTGTGACATATTCTGAGACTCCCCCTGCTTGATCACCTTAACACTTAAGGCAGTTACAGTAGGGCCGTGGTCACGGGGATCACACAGTGATCAAGCACTGTGCCGCCTGATCCTGGCATGGTGTTTTCTTTTGACTGAACGAGCATGTATCCCATCAGGCAAGTTGTGTGGGCCTGTAAACTCATGCGTCAGTAACGAACATATGTAATTCTTGTTCATCTGCAAAGTCGTCAGAGTTTATAATGCTAACTTGTACACAGCTTTGTACATGTCTTTGTAAGTTTTTAACAACTGCTGGATAAGAACTCTGCTTTAAACTGCTCACTGAAACTGCTTGATATGCCGTCTGCTTTGACTGAACTGGAAGCTCCAGACAGCATAACCCTGTATTGTCTCAGTGGTCCTCAGAGTATCGCTCACTTTTAATCGAGAACAATGGAGCAGAAGAAGAGCAATCACGTCATTAGGCACTTATCGATAGTAGAGCCAACACTGGCTGAGGCTCATAAGATGCCAGCTGGTGCAAAAAAAGAAAAAAAGAAAAACCCAGAGCCTGAAGCTTTGTGGAGATGCCTGCATTCATTTCCAACTCTAAAAGTCTATGGGCAATATGTGCCCGTGAATGATTAGAATCACAATTCTCCATTCCCACTCTTACTGAAATGAGAACACATTGCACAGAAGTTGTCTATTACAACGTCAATGTGTTCATATGTCCCTGATTTCTGTAACAAACAAACTGAAGTGAGAAAGAATGGAGAGTAAATCAGCAGCTAAACTGTTGGTGTTCTGCACACAATCTGTAATAACATGACATTATCTGCATTCATATGCTTATTTGTGTTCTTGCCAAGAGTTAGATGAGACTATTGATACCACTCTACACATGTGGGAAAGAAAGCCAAATAATTACTTTAACCTTGAAAAGTACAAAAATAAGGAAACAGGAATAATAATTTATCTTACACTTCCTCTTTCAACATAGGTGGCCATGCTTGTAGGAGGAGCATGAGCAGCTGAAAGTCCTCCCAATTCTGAGCAGCTTCCAGCAGCTCCAGGAAGAGCGCGTATCGTTTGTCCTCATTCTCTACATCTTCTATCTGGACCTAAGGAAAAAAGGTGGAAAAGAGGAAGCAGGTTGATGAGAAAGGTAAATCAATTTGAGACCAAAAAAGCGAAGGCATGCTGTGAAAATTCTGATTGTAAGATATCCTCACTTCATTGAGAACAAAGCACACATTAGGTAATTGAAGTGAAGTGCTCAGGCCCGAGTGACCGTCTGTTTCTTTAAAATCCTGCCACATGTGCAGTGGCACAGAAAAAAATGATAAATGTCAGCATCATCCACGGAGACGTGCATCTCGCTGATCTATTATTTTGGCCCCTTCCACGGGACACAATACAACACAAACGCAACAGAAACAGGAGAGCAGTTTTCATTGATTTCAAATGAAGCATGCTCTCAACAAACTTGACAACATAATGATTGCAGTAGAGTTTGTGAGCAAGACATTTCTGCCAAAGCAAGACCTGAATGAACTGTGCAGTCACACAGTCAATCTACACTAGTAACAAAGCCTTCAAATAAGGGAGTGAAGGGAAGGAACAAGAATTTGCATGTAATGGCACATAAAAAAAAAAGAAAAATCACCTGTGGCTAAACCTATTCTATACTATTATGAGAAAAAGATAGATTGAGACGGAGAGTGCGAGAAAAGAGAGTGAAAAGGAATGAGGGAGGGTTAATGTGGAAAAAATGAGAGGAGGAGGAGGAGGCAGCGGAGGGAAAGTAATTAATTTTCTTCTCAAAGGTTGGCTTCTAGTGTGATTTAACAGTTCAGAGAGCGGCTGATTTCTGAGGGGAAAACTACAACCTGCCAAAGCATGGCTGCTGCAAAGACAGCCTCTGTCCCACGCGCACGCATTACATGTACACACACACAAACCACAACACGTACATCACTTGCAGCCAGACTCATAAAACATACTTTCAGCCTCAGTGGTGTTCTAAGATTTACACGACTGGATTTCTATGTAAAGCCTGGCGATATTTTATCAGTATAAAGGTATAAAGCCTATTTTAAACATTTTAAGACACCAGGAACTTTCTGTGAACAAACCTGTAAATAAAAACTTCTTCTTTAAACCTGTATTTTTAATCGTAGAACAGTTTTGTAATGAAGTTGGTTTAATACAGATTCAATCAGTGCACTTCTATCAGTACTGGTGACGATCTAGCTCCAAAGCACTCACACTTGGGCTAGCAAATGAAGCTGTCCTATTAACAAGAATTTAATGAAATGCATTTTGAGGCAGTAAATACTTTTCTTAAGGGAAGATAAATTGTGAGCGCTCTAGAGAAGTCCGGCTGTTATACCATGCAATGTGTTTTTCATACCAAAAAATAGTTGCGTTAAGATGCCAAAGACCACCACAATGATTCTTGCACATCATGCAAAATTGCCTTCAAAGTTATAATCGAACTTTTCACTGTTACATAAAGAAAATTAGTTATACTGATTTAAATGGCCTGACAGCAGTGGGCATAGCTGAGTGAATGTTCAAATGCTGAAATTCTGTGGAGTTCACGCGGCCAGAAGAACCACATGCCCCACTGCATGTGACTATTGCGTCTACATAACTGGATTACAAAGCCTTTAAATAAAACATATATCAAAGAGATATTTGTTAAAAAGCCATAGTGGAGGGCTGCAGGGGAGCTGTTTTATGCTGTGTAGGTCACTGTGCAGGCAAAAGCAAATTAAGGTCGCTTTTGCTAGAGCCATGGCAATAACTAATGTCACACAAGTATGTTTCAAAAGGAGGCATTTCTTTTTGCATGTGACAACTTTAATTTTGATAAAGGATCTAACTGGGTGGCCATAAAATGTCTACTGGTCATAGATTTATCGAACAGCTGATCTCTGAGGAGAGGTAATTCTGGTCCTCAAAGAGTGATGGAATAGACAAAAACCCTCACTTAAGACATGGATAGACAGAGAAAAAAATTGATGTTTTTCTACATTTTCAAAAATCTGTGTCCTTGAGTGTTTTTTTACATACTCAAGGCCATGTTCAGCCATGCTCACAGTGTGGCTCGAGAGATGGTGATGTCAGTCAGTCCATCACTTTGGTCCAGACTGAAATATCTCAACAACTATTTGATGCATTTCTGTGAATTTTCATTCAGACACTCATGTTCCTCAGAGCATGAATCAGTCTGACTTTGTTGATCCCCTGACTTTTCCTTTAGCGTCACCATGAGGTTCACATTTGTCGTTTGGATTCATAATGTCTCGGCAGCTACTTGACAGATTGCCATGAAATTTGATACGGACATTCATGGTCCTCTCAGAATGAGCTGTACTCACTTCAGGTCAGTGTTATACACATTCAGTTAGCAGTTTATTAGGTACACTTTGCTAAAACGAATGAAAACTGCTATAAATCCTCCCTTCATGAAAGTTATATAATTTTGTTTGTGATGAGGTGTTGATTCCATGGACATTTATATCAATAAGGAGACAGTTAAATAACATAAACACTTCTCTTTATACAACTGCAATACAGCTCAACACCACAACAAGAACACTGTGCCTAAATCTCACAGACTTGCCTCCTGTCCATCATTTATTTGACTGTCAATGAACAGTGTGCAGAAAAGGGTAACAAACAATCCTTTTGCTGTTGTAATTGTGTTACAACTGGTCCAACAGATGACTGTTTATTAAGCAGTACTCACATCAGCTGATGTCTTTAATAAGCATATGATACTCCTACAGATTCTGAGACATTAGGCATAGTAAATCTCTAATTTATGCATAAAAAGCACAGGTTAAATAACAGGCAGAACAGCAGATCCGTGCTTGGCGCTGTAGCGAAGCGCCTTATGATGGGGGATTGAGCAATAAATGAGCAAAGCTGAAGCTCAGGACCCTCTGGAAATGGAGGTCATTTGGGAAACAGAAATGGAATCTTAACTACCTGTAAAAAGCCCTCACTGCAATCTAAAGCTCTCAAATCCATCACTGAATGCAAACTGCAACCCAAAGCCTGTTCATCATTGTTATTGCCTTACTGTGTTATGAACACTGAATACTGAACACTTTGAAGCTATTGAAGCATTTGATAAGTTTTATGGCCACATTTATTCATCATCTTTGAAAATTCAAGGGTACGCAAGACCTTGGGATTCCCTGAAGATATTCTGATTACATGTTCTCACTACAACACACACAAAAAATTGACATGTAGACATGTCCACATAAGCACTTTTCTCACATGCAAATAGACACCCCCGTACCACATCCTCTCACACACTTGCACACAAAGATGCACACAAAGATGCACACACACACACACACACACATACACAAACTCATCAAAACTCACCTACAGTAGACCACAGATTAAATTGCTGCCAATTACTATGTGGCTGTGAGGCTTTTATTTTCTTAACAAGGAAGGATGGTAATTAATTATGCCTCGTGATTAAAATCAACATTTTCTCTGTGGTGTTGTACAAAGAACAGAGGGCAGGAGGGCAGAAAGAGGAGGGAGAGAAGGAGAGACGAGTCTGTCAGCCAATACTATAACACTTAGCAGAGAAGTGCTGACAAATTAGATCGGTCTCTCAGTCAATCAGCCTTTCTAAATATATATCCACACTGTATGCACCCATCTGTCCACCTCTTTGGATATTTATATCTGCTTCTCAACACAGTTTTTTGCTTTTTCATCTAATGTATGTGCTTTTTCCAGCTATTCTGCTTTTAAATAATTTCAATCTCAGGAACTCTCTCACCCAACCTACCCCCATCTGTCTATCCCCAGATCAATTAGACAGCAGGATAATGCTAATGGCACAATGTATTTGTGAACTGACTCTATATTTTATGGCCCATCACCGCATCCCTGTTTGGAAGACAACTTTTTTTTTGTTTTTGTTTTTAAATTAATCATTTGCTGAACCTCTCCTCCAAATAGCAAATGTCTTTTCATTGCTCATTATGTAATTAGACATAGCAGTCCTGTCGAGCTCTGCATCTCTCACCATGCAGCACAAAGAGGCAAACACGGTGCTCCCATAAGAGTGACTAACAGCATTTAAAGAGTTTAGAGGGCTGTTTTATGGCCATTGTAAGGAAACGGTTTAAAAGTGGTGGCACATTCACAGTGTAGTTTTTCCCCACTCTTTGGAGCCTGATCCTGGATGCTATCAGAGTTGAGGGTTATGTTAGAAGCTCTGTCCTGCTCTTTATTAGATTTGGGTAAGATTACACACCAGCAATTCCAATCACAACTCCTGAGACAGCGCTATGTTCTGGTTAGTCCTCATCCGAAGAGCCTTTTCTTTTGCGATGTTAAAAGTGAAAACATACTAATAGAGGAACTATTGGAACACGTAGCATCATGTAAGCTAACCATTCAAACAGGGTTAAATTAGACTGAAATACAAATCATTTTTTCTTATCATACTAATAATACAAGGACTTACCAGCTCTACGCTGCAATACAAGGACAAAGCTGTTTCGTTAATTAATTTTTCCGGTGTCGAAGCTGACGCATTGTCAATGACATGCAGCTTTAACCAGTAGTGTGTATGTAGCCATCAAGTGAAGGCTGAAGTAAATGAAACATGACAACTCGCAGTTACGAGCAGCTACTTTTATTGCTTTCTCTCTTTTCAACAAAGGGGAAAAAGCGAAAAACTCAATGGATGCCAGGGCCCTGTGTGTGTGTGTGTACCTTGGTGGACGTGTGTAAAGAGATACTGTTAAAATGGGTATTGCATTTTCCTAAGTGCTGCGATTCTTTTTTTTTTTTTTCCTACACTCGTGAGTAGTTTCAACCCTGGTGCTTTGAAAGGCAATATAGGGTTAATAAGCGGTACGTTGGCAATGACCTTTGTAAAAATCCACATTCACTGACTTGTTTTGCAGTAGCGCTGAAGACCTGCATTGATTAAATTCCTTCCTTCACCCTGAACTAAAATGTGATAACTTCTGAAGTTTTATAAAGCTGTACAAGAACACAGTCACTATCACATTTCTATAGGATGAACAGCAATTAGAGAGCGTGTTGTAGTTTGCCAAAAAAAAGCTTGTGTAGTCAGAAGGGGTATCTCTCCACTGATTAAAAACTGCAATGCAGTCTAACCCTGCTTTCAGCATATGATAATAAAACAGGGGGGAAAAGAGAGGAAGTGTGTGTGTGTGTGTGTGTGTGTGTGTGTGTGTGTGTGTGTGTGTGTGTGTGTGTGTGTGTGTGTGTGTGTGTGTGTGTGTGTGTGTGTGTGTGTGTGTGTGTGTGAGAGAGAGAGAGAGAGAGAGAGAGAGAGAGAGAGAGAGAGAGAGAGAGAGAGAGAGAGAGACTGAGCTGCTTTGGGGCAAATCGATAGGCAGAGTAGAAACTGTCAGACAGCACGTGGGTGAAAATACACACTTATACAAAAAACACAGTTCACCAAAGGATAGAAATGGAGATGAAGTATAAAAGACTGCAGTAGACAAGTCCAGATGATGTGTTTACTCTTCATAAAGCAAAACTGTGTGTGTGTGTGTGTGCATGTGTGAGAGAGCGACAGAAAGAGGGTTGGCTAGACAGATGAAAGTGGAGTCATCTATTCCTCCTGAGAGTTACTGGCATGAGACTTCTTTCACTCCTTTTAGAGGAAGACACACACACACACACACACACACACACACACACACACACACACACACACACACACACACACAATAAAACATAATAAGGACCATGCAAACAGGCACGCAGGTGTGCGCACACACAATCAAAAACAATCAGCTGAATGCCACTGAAACAGAGCTTCAATACACTCCTGTGAAATAATTTCCTCCATATGTCGCCATCTTTCCTAAAGGAATAAACTCTCTCGCCAAATAAATATTCTAACATCAAAGCGCTCTGCTGTAGTCTTTTAAATTCAAACTTCTTTCAACACACAGGTGACACTTGAAGGTAATACTGTCGGTAATTTTAGACACACACAGGGTGAATGAAGAATGCCCTGCTTTGCTCTAAATCTTCAAGAGTAAACATTAAGTGTGCGTATCCAGTGATTTCAGCCCCCAACCAGACTTTGAGGTATTTTATTTGTAGACAATAAGCGTGTTTGTCAACAACAGCTACTGTAAGAGCTAAGGTGTGCATACTGAGGGTCCACAGGGAGCTTCAGCCCTTCCTGACTTTTATTTATTCTGTTTTATGTTATTTTTGATGGTTAGTAATTAAATTCATTATTTGATGTTAGGGTGGGTTGACAGGAACTATTTCTCTACATTTTTGTAAATGAAAAATAAATAATTAAATGAACATGCTGTTGCCAATTTTATTGCACAAAAAAAAAAATGGTGTCAACATGGACAGAAAATTAAAGATTCAAGCTGACATTTTATGTGCCTCTTGCTAAATGTGTCACTTTGATCAGTGGTGTCACATCAGCTTGGACTTGTCAGCTTGCTAAGTTAAATATCAGCCCACAACAGCCCGAAGGTCCTTAAAGGATTAAAAGGTAAATAGGGGACTGAAAAAGAAGGGAAATTATGATGTCTTTTCTTCCATTAAAGAAAAAAAAAACATGCTTCTTTGCCATTGCATTGGGGGATTTCATTTAACACCCAACCTGAAAGACTACAGTGTAGGTTATGGAAAGCAACATAAAGGCTCAAGGTCAAGCCCTCATAGAGTAATTACCACGCTGTTGAAAGGTGCTGACTGACATTTATTTTATTTTGTGAACATGCAACAGGCATTTTCACCACATCTCTTAGAGCAGATAAAGCTCTGCAATCTTTAAATGGGCCCTGTCCATGGTGCTGAAAAGGAATGCTTTGTGAAGTAAACTATGCTGGAGTGTAGTGGTTGTCATACCATGGCTTGATGAACTGGCTGCTTAATTGTTTGTTCTTTGTTGTTCTGCCACAACTAACAGCCTATTGCTGTCGAACGAGCCTAATAGAAAGCAAGCGAAAGCAATTTTCAAGCATAAATGGCTAGAAATGTACTACATATGCCTTTTAAAATGTTAATTAGGCCCAATTTGTAATTTTATTCATAAATATTCAGATATATAATAAAAGAGTTTCGCTGGTAGATAAAAAAAAATACATTATGTGTGTATCAGCTGCCCTTACAGTTATTTTCATCCAAGCACCAATTTTGACTGTGCCCTGAGGAACCGTAGCATCATACAATCAAGATATTTAATGAGAAAACTGGGATCAAAGTATCAGTCAATATGTGTAAATTAGTGGCCTACTTGAAAAATCTCACCCCACTTGTAATGAGAACCGTCCTCCGGCCCTGATTAGGAAGACAGAGTTTTGTTGTCTGAGTCAAAACAAATACAGAGAATCGTGAGAGACACTGGAGAGAAGAGAATTAACGGTTATTTCTTTCTTATTTCCAGACACTTATAATTTATCTTAAATAAACCACACATATCAATAGTTACTGACTTTTAATACCATTGTTGTACTCATCAGCATTAACTGATAACATTAACGTGTTTGCTTTTACCAGTATCTGGTGCGCCTTCCTACACAGTAATATTCTACAGCACAAGAACTATAAGGCTTTTGCATACTGCAATAGTGG
Source organism: Toxotes jaculatrix (assembly GCF_017976425.1). Lineage (NCBI taxonomy): Eukaryota > Metazoa > Chordata > Actinopteri > Toxotidae > Toxotes > Toxotes jaculatrix. Next base: position 10,967,233 of record NC_054412.1, on the reverse strand, counting down.
GCTGTTTGGAAGAAACAAAAGAAGAAGTTGAAATAACTTGTGGATATTTTTTTCTTCTTGTTATTGTAAGGCTTAAAATTATTGCCTCAGTCTGCCTCAAATTGGACAATTTCACATGCAAATGAAACAATCTTCCGGAGTAATTAGACTCAAAACAACTTTGAACCTGTAATAACAACCCAGAGCTTTCAGAGAAACTAATGATCATGCAAATTTGTCTTTATAATTATTGTACTATCATTTGTTTCAACTTGAAAAGGTACTTCAAACATTTCCACTAGGATTCATATCACGTGCTGTTTAGAGTGTAGCTAATTGTTGACAATTTCACGTTGTTTCCACCAAATGTATACGATGAGGTTGAGATAATATATAAATCTTGGGTGCCTGATCAACCATTTAGCAATCTTGGAATATTTGTTGTCTTTCTGAAAGGTTCTCAAGGGGCAATGGGCACTAAAATAACTGACTGCCTCTGCAAATATTAAGTAACTAAAACGGTTTTTGGACATTAAACCTTCAGTGAAACAGACAGTGACTATTTCAAGCAGCTAATGCTATATATTGAATGCGTGAGGAAACTGTTTCTACACTCATGTGGTGACTTAACTGATCACAAACAAGATGAGAACTCATCAAAGTCCATCAGACACAGCTCAGAAGGATTACAGTGATTGATCAACCAGGTTTACAGACCGCATGTAGGCTTTGGTGTAATTAATCAAAACAACATACTGGTTTGAAAAGCAAAACAAAACAAATCAGAAAAGCCAAGTTATTTCTAGCCTGGAAATGCTGAAGACAAAAAGCTCAATCACTCACAATCAGCATGGGGTGTCTGAGGGACAGCTCACAGCACTTGTGAAACATAAAAATCAGTGCTACTGGTCAAGCACCGAGTTGTAGTTTCTTTAAAGTTTAATAATTACGACTTGAACTTTTTAACATCAATAACTCTCATCAGAGCTTCATTTCAGAAAGGGTGTTTTGTTCAGGAGGAAAAAAAAACACTTCTGTGGTTGGAGCTGCCAGTGGACTGCGCCACTACAATACAGGCCAGGTAAAGGTCAACAATCAGCTGAGGGGGTGGGCAACCCAACACATACATGCCTGTATGTGCCTACAGATACGTAATAGCTTCTTTTCTGTAGCTTATATAAGGAAAAACTTTTCAAACACACAATTTAACTGTCGCAAATATAATCTGAAAGTGCATCAGCCTCCGGTATTGATTGCTTCAAAACAATCCAGTAATGCAATGGAATTGATATGAGACATCCAAGTAATGGAAAAGGACACTTATATTACCAGTTATCGAGGAAGAAATGACAGGTACTGGCGTCAACGTCACGCAGTGCGCGAGAGCACACACTAATTCAGCACAACTGAGAATACACTCAACAAAGGCCCCATTTACACACCAGTTATTATATGACACCACACACATGCAGGCCACGAGAACATGTCTTCTCAGGTAGCAAGAGCTGACCCTGTGGCTGACGCGTTAAAGTGTGTGGTGAACTAATCATCTCCTCTGTGCGTAACACTGCGGTGGACAGGTTAATGATCAGTCCTACTATCACTGTCTGTGTTGACAGCTCTCTCCCTCTCACTCGTCACATCTTATTACTACCGCCAATCATGACGGTGAGCCCTGTCAGTGCCACCTTTGTATTAAATGAGCAGGATAAATGGAAGATAGCATTTTTTTTTTTTTTATTATTAAATATCACAGCATGGAAAATGCTCCAGAGTCAACTTCATCATTTAATGGTGTCAGTTTGGTAAATTAAAATGGCCATTATCCAGCTCCTTGTTCAGGTAATTGTTTTCTGGAGGTTTTACAATAAAGACTGCCATTACTTGTTGTAAATTACTTGATGTTGAAATGTTGTGACTGTCAGTCCCACAAGAGAAATTTTTCCATCGTTGGTTCTGTTTCTTGCTCCCCTAGCTGTAGCTATCTCAAAAGCTGGCTTTCACTTAGTATACAGTGTAGTCCAAGAACCCACTTTCCCAACTTTCTTGCCTTAGCTGTCTACATGTACAGGATTTTTATATATTTCTATGTCATAATAATGATTTGTATGGCAAAACAGACATCAAAATGCCAGATTTTGGTCTTAAAGAAGCTTTAACAAAATACGTAGTTACTGTGTTTTGGCTTTGGATGGCAGCAGAGCAGTGCACAGTAATGTAAACGTGTAAAAACATTTTAAAATGTTTTAAAATATTTCATCTTTCATTTTAGAATTTACTGGGAGTTTTTTAATTATGAGAAATCGCGTCAATTTAAAAATATCTGCAAAGTCAACACTGCACCGGTCAAGGTAATGTTCTGAGTGAAGTCAAAGATGCCTGGTGTCTTCTTGAATTTGTATGAGCTGTTAGTAAAACACAAGTGAACTTTTGCCCCCATCAATAAAACTGCCTGATAATCTCCTCTGTGACTTGGCAATTATCTCAGTCCTTGACCTGAGAGGGAGAGAGAGAGAGAGAGAGAGAGAGAAAGAGAGAACATGGGATGTGGGCATGTCAGTGTATTGGACTGGGAGTGCCGGTAGAGCAGTGGGATCCAGAGATCTCTGTGTCTGGCCTTTACTGAGTGCGCTCTGAATGAGCTCATCAATATTCATTGACCCGCTCTGGCTAATGTCCCCAGCGATGGGCAGAATAAAGTTGCAGAGGTCACACACTTCACAAGGGAGCGAGAGGCCGGGGAGAGTGAGGGAGAGAATGAGCGATGCCGAGGAAGCGAGCGGGGATGATAAGAGAGTGCAGGTTTCAGACAAACTGAGAGCAAAGAGACGCAACCACCAAAAGGGCAAAGCCTCGGGGCTTGTAGGGGGTTATGGAGTTTATTACGACTTGAAAGAGAAACACATAAAACATTCAGGAAAAACATAAGTGCAAAGATAAAGACACACGCGCCCGTGGAGAACAAACAAACACACACACACCCATGTGCATGCAAAATATGACATGACAGGATGCAAGTGCAAAGACAAACAAATATAGCTTCTCTACACCGCTCCCTCTATGTGTTGTGTTTTTTCGTGCTCTCTCTCCCTGTAGTCTGGGGTAGAGCCACATTGTCTAATATGACACCTGAGTATACATGATGGTACACGCCTCGAGAGAGGAAGGAGAGTTTGAGGGAAAGAAGATAAGAGACAGAGGGAGCTCAGAAGACAAAACACAGAAGGGGAGTGGTTAGAAAGAAAGAGGAGATCAAGCTTAGGAGGAAAGTACAAGCTTGTAACTTGAAACCATCTTGACACACACCTGCTTAACATGATGCCACAGAGCCAGACATCAATATTAAGCACACACACACACGAGCAGCCTCTACAGTATATTTTAATATTAAACCCATTTGCACCAAGACTCTAACCTCTCCTTAATCATGCAAGCATATAGGGGCTGATGAATATTCAGGGTGTGAGCAGGGCCAAGGAGGAGGGAAGATACTAAATAATGTGGTGTGTGTGCACTAACACACACAAAAAAAGACATGGCTAGACACATGGACAGGCATGCAAATACTTAATGTGAGAATAAGTTAAATGCTTTCAATGTTAAATTTAAATTGCATGGGGTTTAAACATGAATTCAGATATAGGCAAATAGGATGTTTGAGCTTGGATGAACACACACGCTCAGGCCGAATCATCCCAGTTAGATTTTACAATCTCTCTCCTCCCAGTCCTATCACTTCGACTGTCCTCGGGCTCTTTCCTCCTTATTTTTCCTCTTGTCTGTCTCCCTCTCCACATCCCCTCTTTTCTTGTTTAGTTTATTTTCACTGCCCACTATCTGCTGGTTTTTGACTGAATCATCAGTGATCCCCACCGAGTGGACAAAGTATTGTGCTCTTCTCTCCTGCCTCCGAGTTAAAAACGGAGCATAAATAAAGTTTTTGCAAGGAGCCAAGGGGGATAGATAAAAGCTGACAAAACAAGTGGAATTATTGCTGGGGCTTGGCTATCACGACAGTGACCCTGACCTGTTGCATTAGAGTGTGGCCATAAGATTCCTCATCCCCATCACATTTATTATTTATCTACTTGGAAAGAGCCTCTGTTCTCTTTCTCTGTTCTTGTATAACCCTCTCCCTCCAGTCCAGGCTCATTCACTTTCATCAGACAAATCTTTCTCTGCTCCCCTGCACAGACTCTTCCCTCCACCTGGCCTTCACCTTTGGAAAGCCCGGTCATTTTTTTTTCCCCCCTACACAATCCCTAGTGTGACGACTCCTGAAGTTCTTTTCCTCTTTTCAACTTCTTTTCAACTTTTCCCATTTGACTATACCCAATATGTGAGTATATGTGTGTCTATGTGTGTGTGTGTGCGCGCATCACAGGGGCCTAATGGTAACACATTGTTCTGTCAAGCAACACTCCCACACTTGTGTTTCTGTTTGTGTTGCTGTCATAGTAAACAAATATTTTAGCTACAACAAAATAGTGTACCATCCATCTGTGCAGCCCTTTTTGTCATCTTCCACTGTCTTTCTTGGATATGTGTCAGGGCTGAGGCTTATCTTGGCACTATGGCTTTGCAGAAGCCTTAACATTTAAATATACGGCTGGTGGAGTATGGCAGGAGGGGAGATGCACACAGGCATGAACATCCGTCCATCCGTCTATGCTTTAGCTATACAGCTTATCCTATGAGGGTTATGGGGGGCTGGAGCCAATCCCAGCTGACACTGAGTGAAAGGCAGGGTACATCTTGGACAGGTTACCAGTCTATTACAAGCAAGCATGAACATACAGAAAATCCTATGTATAATATATATAGAATATATAACTATATAAATAATATATAGACATATAATCATAAACACATGCACACTAATTAAATTAAATAATAATTAAACTTAGTGTCAAACATACACTTCAAATATTCACAGTTCTTAAGGCTTTTAATATCTCATGTAAGAAAGTATACACAACAATCACGTGGTTGTGGACTGTCCAATGCAAACACTATATCTCTTTGAGATATGCAGATGCACCTCTTTGTGTGCAGGTGTGCATAAACTCCACCCTTAGGACACTGTGTCCAGAAAAGGTGGAATCCTGTAACTTTCTGCGTAACTGGTGCACACAAAATGAGAATCACCGTCCTATCTTTCTGCAGAAAGAGAAACAGGGAAGGCAAACAAAGAGGCTAAGGGGGAGACGTCGTGAAGGAGACAAAAAGAAAAAAGGAGAAGCAGAATTTGGGGAGTATGGGAGTAAGTAAATAAAGTGCTGTACATTGTGTGACCTTGCATAAAACCAAATTTGATCAAAGCAGAGATGTGATCAGAAACAAGACTCACCAATGACCAGCAAAAAGGGAAGCTCGCTTTGGAAATGAATGAGATGTTTTTGTCTAAAGTTAAGTGAAAATCTACGACTTGAAAATAAAAGTTGACTTAATCGTCGGGAAAGTGCAAGAGAGAGAAATGAAAAGAAAATGAAGACGTGCCAGAGGAAAAGTCAAATGAGGGCTGGGTCAGGGTTAACATGTGGGGGCCAGAGGCTGTGTAGCTGTCGACTGGAAGCTGACAGAGTGCAACTACGGTACACAGCCTGTTCTGCTCTGCTCTGCTCAGTTCATCCATATTAGATAGACGGTGCACTGCAAGGCCAAACAGCACAGCACCAAAACAGTGTGTCACAACAAATGATCCATGACATTGACAGGGGGAAAAGGGCTTGTAGCATGATCACTGCTGATGAGCTTAGATGATGACTTTTCATGCACATGCACACGCACGTGCAGGTGATTTTATCTGCAACCTTCCCTTACGCTGCAACATTTAGAGCGCACACAGGTGTGAAGACCTTGATACAGTGACCGGGCTCACCCTATGTGTTTATGTGTTTGTGTGTTGGGGGTATTAATGCTAGCACTGCCATGGGATTTAGCACAGTAATTACAATCTACAGCAAAGAGGGCATTACCTCAACAAGCATGTATGTACACAGCCATGCAGTATGGGTACATATACCCACACATACACGTCAACCTCTTTGTCTGTGAAATACCATAAACAAATAACCATAAGTATATTGTTATTAGTGACATAAAGGCCAAACACAATATACACACGCGGACATGCACACCAACAAAGCAGACCGTCCAATTTCAACAGCGGTGACATTTGGACGCCCTGCTGTTATGACTAATCATTCAAGATGAAGTCACAAAATCTATCCCTGGCTTCACCTCTCACACCCTCTCTTCCTGCTATCCTGTATCCTTCCTCCCCCTCCCCCAGTCTAAATGTCAGCATTTCAATTGGGCTCATTAATACCTCCCTCTTTAGGTGTCTCTGTGTGTGTCTGTGCATGAGTGTGTTGCAGGAGGGAGCAAGGATGATGTATTGGAATGGCAAGTGGCCTGTTGTTCTCCTTTTCTGTTTCAATACCATCTCTGAATCTTTCTCTCTCTCTCTCTCTCTGATCCATCATTACCTCTCTCCTCTCTCTGATTCTCCCTCTCTGTGTTTCCCTCTGATCCATCATCGCTCTGTGAGTGTGTGTGTGAGGCGGTGGCTGTGAATCATGCAGTGGCCTTTCCACTGACATGGCCCAGCCTGACCCAGCCTGGACACCATTGGGCTAAACAGCATCCATCATAGCAGCATTCATTTGCTCCTATCACAGGCCAGCTGGAATACGTGTGTGTGTGTGTGCGCGTGTGTGTGTGCGTGCGTGTGTATGTGTGTGTCTGGGTGCATAATACAAAAACGCCACTGTATATGGATGAGGATGCATCGACAGAAACATGCGTGGAGTGGGGAGGCTTGGACAGCCATGTGAGGATCTGAGGATTTCTTGACATACTGTTGAAGTGCGCACAAGGCAATGAGGCAAGAATGGCGGTTTACATGGCAAGTGAATCAGATCTGTAGGAATACACAATGCAGCCTGAAACACACACAACCTGGTTATCAACAGACATGAAAACAAAGAGGAAGCCAATAACCTTCAAGCTGAATCAGTTCTGATCATCACAGATACAGTGGCCTGAATTCAAATCTGGTCAGGAAATAGTCTTGTTACTGGCCTGTATGGGCTGGTGGATGCTATTGTGATAATTAGGAAACATGTAAAGGGCTATTCTTATTATTATTATTGGAGAACTTTGTACAGTGTGACATGGCCAGGCAAGCTGCTTCCTCCCCCTTCCAGTCTTTGTGCTACTCTAAGCTAAACTAACATAACTGGCTTCATATTTACTCTACAAACACGAGAGTGGTTTAAATCTGTTCATCTAACTCATGTAAGAAAGCACATATGAATATTTCCCAAAATGTTGAGCCATTCCTTTAAATGCCTCTGAGCAGAGACACAAAACTGATGTCTGAGTAGAAAAAAAAAAGTTAACTGAAAAAATAAATAAAATAAATATTTGACTTTGTTATGGTGGTTTAAACAAAATCTTTTGTTCCCCATTTTTGCTTGAAGTTTTTCTTCAGTTGACCCTATTAACCCAACCAAAGTAGTCACAGTCTTTAATTCATATCAGTATTAAGTACTGCAACTCATATCACCGTGAGTCAACAAAACTAATTCCTTTGCATTGTAAAAGAATATCATAATTATCTCTCTGCGCTGTCCCCTCTGCCAGGGGGTCAGCAGTCATGGTCAGGTCACTTCAGCAGAGCAGATGAATACAGATACAGCAGAACCACCAACTAATGACTTACTTTTCAGTCCCATTGTTGTTTAATAAGTAGCCACATTTTTACAAAAATATTCTGCCTGGCTTTCAGACAAAAAAAAAGAGAGAGACGCGTATAGAATATAATGCAAGCCTTGCATAATGTGTGTGATTTATCAATGACAATTAACCAAGACAGTTTCTCCCATATTATAAGGGACAAATAACATCAGTTTTGAATAATTACATGATCAAATGAAAGCCTGTAGTTTCATCTCGTCTAATCTGCTCCCTCTTGCTCCGTAAAATAATCACTGTTTTATGCTCATTCATGATATTACTCTTTCCAAAAAAAAAAAAAAAAAATTAATGTTAGTTTCCTTTTCTTTTAATTTGGAAATAAATAAATAAATAAATAAAATAATGACTTCTGAGGTGCCTGGAAGCTCTGTGAAGTACGTCTTTCTTTCATCTTTTGATTCATCAATGGCTTTTCAGTATTGCTGATAGTGAGGAAAGAATACAAAGAGAGGTGGAGTTATAGACTTTCCACATCAGACACAGGAAGAGAGAGGAGGGATGAGGAGATGAGGGATTAATTTCTAAGATCAAAGCCACGCTTTCTTCAGCCTTGTTCAGTTACAGTACATCTGTTTCCTGAATTAAAACATACGGATTGTGGATATGTACAGTATTTCTGTGCGTGTGTGTGTGTCTGTATATGCATCCTGATGAATGAAAATTTGTGCACAGCTGGGAGTGTGTGTGTGTGTCAACATGAATGTTTGTGAGTGCATACAGCCATTTTGCAGCTGCCTTTGATCGCAGACGACAGCGCTAATCAGACGCCTTTGTCAGAACAGCAAACAAACTGGCGGAAAAGGAAAGATGCGAGAAACTCCAGCTTAAACATACTACTGGCATCAGTTTCACTCACACACCATGGCTTGACAGCACGGTTGTCATGGAAATCACAGCAGGCAGTCCGTTTGTGGAAGGGTGCATAAGCATGTGTGAACTGCACGGGAGGGCTGCGTATGCGGTGAAAGATTGATACAGTGGTTTTGTGTGTGAATGTGTGTGAGTGCGTGCGTGTGTGTGTCTCTCGGGTAGCCTGCGGGACACAGTTAGGAGGGAGTTGTGCTGATTAGTTAAGGGACCAGGGGGACAGAGGGGGAACAATACCAACTTCTTTCCTTCCCCCCTCGTCTCTGTGTGTGTCTGACTTTTTCTGTGCACCACGTCCTTCTCCTCTTCCTCCTCTTCCTCCTCTCTTTCTGGCTCTAAGCTGATGTGATGAGGTCAGAGAGGTGCACTACCAAGTCTCTGGCATGGCTTCAGGGCACCAGCATTAGTGCCAACCCTGCTTACGGTTGGTGCTGGCCTAGCCAACGTGATTACTGTGCCACAGCTCTCAGCCGGGCCACTGCCAGTGGAAACAATGAAGTGTCGCTCCAATTAGGAGGCAAAATGTAATAAATAAAAGAGTGAGTGCATGTGAATGTGTTTGTGCACGGCTTTGGACTTGTGTCTTGGGTTGAGATGTGGATATGAAAAATCTTTCCAAAAAAAAAAAAAAAAAAATGGACTAATCAAACTTAAATGAGACATTTGGCAACAAAAACCCTGTTCACACATTTAAAGGCCTTTTGGATGCCTTAGGGAGAGACGAGAGAAAGTGGCACTTCATCTCGCTCTTACACCAAGACTTCTTTTACAAGATTAATTAACTGATCCCTTGGGTGTGCACTCCCTTAAGAGCACATGTGTGCACCTGCCTGTGTGTGTGTGTGTGTGTTTCATCAGAACCTGCCAAATGTCGGGAGTGCACCCAATTAGTTAAAAAGAGTCCGGGCCCACACACCTGTCTACCTGTGCTGACAATGGCCCAGGGCTGCGCGCATACATTTACACATTAATTAACCAGCTTGGGCTATTAATTAATCAGTCAGGAAACTTAATGACTAGCCACTCAATGGTAGGTTACACCAGGGAGGGGGGAGGGCGCAGGCAGAGCCACACATGCAAATACACACATGTGCAACATATTACACACTCTACACATAGATATTTTTATTGCCAAGATATTAGTTGTGAATAACCTAAAGTACTGAATCTCTAACTGCAATATTATGTTTTTTTCCCAAATCACCTCTGCAGACCCGTTTCCACTATAACATCACATAACACAGATTTTCAATATAACATAATGATGTTCTGTTTCCACTGATGATTCACTATTATGGTGTGTTGGTATATATAGTATGTTATCCTAAACTGGGGATGTGTCTCACTCAAAGCCTTCTGTGTTTCTGGTTTCTCATGAAACACAGAACACATATCTTTATCCTCAAAACTGAGCTTTTTAGATGCACAGTTGACCTTCTGAATCAAATTTTCTTAGATTGCCTATTTGTTTTCTCTTCACCAGGTCTACAAATATACAAGCATTTTTGCAGAGAGGTCTTTGACAACTGTGATAACTGGAATACCTTTAGAAATGTTGGTTATCAACTATTATAAAAAGGCTGAGGAATAGTATTCAACTCCTTTATAAAGATTTGACAGAGAGCAACATTTTTCAGTCTGAAACACCTCCCGGTAGTTGGTCGTTTCAAATAAAACACAATCCTGAACTCAGCTCCTTGAAATTTGCAGTGTTCGCATCAGCTTGTGTAATTGACATTAACTACAACTACTTACTTATTCCTTCAGCAGTACATCAACCTTTTTTACAGCCCAAAGCCCATATTGTTTCATAATGAGAATGTATATGTCAACATTCACGCGTTTCTTGATGGGCTACGTGAGTAATTTATCCACCCTCTTAGTTTATTCACTACCCCATTTCTGCTCCGTTCTCCCTCCACTTATCTCCTCTCTCTACCCATCAATTGCTGAATTTTAAAATGTACATCCTGGTATTTGATGCTACAACCTTGGAGGAAAGAAAGAAAAATACTATACGCAGATGTGTAGTCTACTTCAGATCAAGTACCAGTGTTTGGGAGCCCTCGGGATTAAAGTTGTTTCTCTCAAGTGAGGCCTGATGAGTCATAGCTGCTTGTATGTGCATGGCTGCAGGAATGTGTGAGAGCATCTGTGCGCATTACCTCTCTGTCTTTGAGAACAGCCTGAGTTCTGTAGAGCAGCAGAAGACGAACGTCACTGTCTCTGAGGCTGAAGTTACTCTCCAGGATCTGCAGCACATCGATCCGAGGCTGCACAGGTAGCGACGAGTCTCCGCAGAATGGACGCAGCCAAGCCAGGAGGTCATCCGAAGTCACCGTGTTGTCACTGAGGGAGGAGGGCGAGCAGACAGACAGGTGAAGTGAAGGAGAGATAAAGGAGAAAGAGTTAGAGAGGCAAGGTGGAGAGGTTGCTCTAAAAAAAAAAAAAAAAAAAAGCCTAAACTTTTTCTTTTTTGGCGCATCTTTACAAGGCTGAAAAATATCCTAAATTTGCCAAGAAAAATATGTACCACTATAAAAAAGATAGATATTAGATAGAAATGTTTCCACAAAAATTTATCTTCCAAACCTGCAAAAATGCAAGGCAGTGCAGACATCCAAGCCAACTTAAAAATTCTAATTGAAACTTAATCAAGACTAATTTACACAAAAATTATTTTTTGTTTACACACCTGTTATTGTTCTAGGAAGTGAACCATACCAGACTAGATTTGAAACTGAAAGCCAAAACATTTACTGGGTCCAGCTTTTCAGATTTGCTGCTCTTGTTTGTGTTTTGTGATATTAAACTGAATATTTTTGTAATTTAGTCTGCTGGTTGGACGAGAAAAAAATATCTGAGGACATCACACTGAGCTATAGGAAACAGCGATGGGCACTGTTCATAATTTTTAACAATCGAGAAAATAATCTAAAGATGAATCGATAATGAACTGTAATCCAAACAGCAAAGAAGAAGCTTAGGTGGCATCGCTCTGTGCATAACTACAGTAAAAGCAGACGACTAGAGGGCGTTCTGTTACAAAGCCATTGTTTTGCTTTAATTTGTTTGGCTTATGGTCACAAAGAGCAGGAACAGGTGTTGCGTCAAAATGGTTTTTCATGCCAAACAGGTTGGCAGGTACCAAACAAACATTTTTACTGGCATTTGACACTCAGCAGGTCCTAACTTCAGGCCTTGAATAGAGCCAAAAAGAGGGAGAGCATAAAGAGAGGGGCTTGTGTGATTTCTGTGTGACTCAAAAACTGACACTCATTTGGATGATGTACATGTGGCTGGGATCAAATTATCTAAAAAGAATAAATGACACCCATAACCTACCCACTCTGGACATTGTTGTGCACAGCGGTCACCATGGCCTCCAGGACCCTGAGGGGTTGGGAGTAATTTGTCAGGGCGCCTGGGTCTCCACTGAAAAACAAAACCACATCACTACAATCATTCTACATAATATGCCAATTAAACTAAGATTTCGAAATTACCACAATGTCGAGGGACGACAGCTGAGAGAAAATAAAATCAAAGGCTTCCTTCTCTGGGACAGTTAGTTTAAAAAAAAAAAAAAAAGAAGAAGAAGAAAATGTGTTTGGCAGCAATTAAATGTTGCTTTGTAAAAAGTGATCATCACAAAGTTATTTAAAGTCCCAGAGACATGAAGCAACAGAAAAACATTTAAATCCATCTCCAGCATTACACGCTCACAGGCTCTGTGGGCATGTTGGTGAAATTCACCAGAATATATAATAATTCAATCATTTAAAGTTGATAAAAGAGGTTTTACTTTTTAAATAAAGTGTAAATGAGAAAGGTTTAATGGCACTTAATAGTAGGTGAGCTTAAAGAAGTAATGTGTGATCTTTCTGCAGCGTCATTAGTGTATTTCCAAGTTTGGCTGTGGGCTCTGCTGCAGTGTGTGTGTGTGTGTGTGTACACTGTGTGTTGCAAGAGGAGCACCATTTTTCACAAAGACAGAAAGGGGAAAAAAGGGTGATTTCCCCTGACTCAACTCCACTTTGCTGCTGGGCTCGTGTGCATACACATACACACAAACACGCACCCAGTTCCAGGCTTGCACACATATGTGCTCCACATATGTGTGCGTGCACACAACATACAAATGATCTTGCAAAAGGTAGAAAGACAACGCAGCATTTTCTTTATTGCGTTTTACCTCTTACATTTTCTCTTCAAAGGCACACAAACACAGAACAGTTATGACAGATACAAAAGATGGCCATTAGTGTGAGGCTCAGGTATCCCTGCTGCACCAGACTTGAAGGCTTCCAGAGAGAGCCAAAAACAAGACCGGCTCATTCATACCTGCCAAACGCAATGCTTCGAGAAAGCCCTGCAACAGCGGACACACACAAACTCACACACAGGCGCGCATACACACACAGAGTCATACTTGAATGAATAAAGGGATATTCATATGCAAGAACACTGAGTGACACGTTCAAGGGAAAGAAGAACTCCAGTGAATACATAAGGCTGTGTGTGCACAATCCTACACACACACACACACACACACACACATACATGAGCACAGGCTGAGGGTGTGTGTCTGTGTGTGTGTGTGTGTGTCAGAGCCAAGTGAGATCTGCAAGGGAACAGCTGTATCAGGCTGCATTAATTATAAGAAGATAATGAATCAGAGAAAGGGGAAGAGTGTGTGCATGCAAGAAAGAGTGTGTATGTTTGTGTGTTCATCAGGGATAGTGCCCACATGTCCATTTAACTACAAATGTGTGAGTGTGTATGCACGTGTACAAGCGTTTTCTGGTGTGTGTGTGTGTGTAAAAGCAGGTGCCACCTATCTGCACCATGCGCCATTGAGCAGCCTTAAAGAAGCAGGAAATGAGGCAGAAATATAATCAAAGCGATTGGTACTCATTTATCTAGCCAATCGGATGGCCTGATGATATCTGGCCCTGTCAGCAAAACCTTGCTCATTGATCTGTCAGTATCAGCACACAAGGTTCTCAGAGCATAAAGGACAAACATTAAAAAAAAACTGCAGTGAAAATAAGTCTTCCATTTCAGCCTATGCAAATGTTAAACAAAGGAAAGCTGCTAATATGTTTTGGTTTTTGTTACATAATACCACCAATAATCAAAATATTGTTTTTTGTTTTTTTTTAGATGAGAATATGTGCGAAACTATATATAAGCATTTTTTTGCATGTCCCTAAAACCTCGCAGGTCTGCACACACGTGGGGGGTGAATCATCTCTCACTTCCTTTTGAATGCAGGGAACAGGAAGACACCAATAAAATGCTATGAGCCCAACTCCCACAGGCAGCTACTGTAGATTCAATTCAACACTTCAGGCACTTGTTTTGACAGTGTTTTTCCCACCAACATGCTGAGCCCAAAGTGGACCAATATACAGTAGATTTTCAAAAAAAAAAAACCAACAGAGATCAGGTAGTAGGTGGTGTTTTTGGAGAGGGGGGGGCAGGGGCTTCAATATATATATATAGATGTATGTTTTACGTACATAAGTGTGTAATCTGACCAGACAGGTATGAAAGAGGTGCATGCAGATGATAATGTTGGCGCCCAACAGTGAATGTAAAAAAAAAAAAAGATTAAAATAAGAAAAAAATGGAATTACATGTACTGACAACCTGATTTTCTTGCCTTCCTTACGATCGCTGCAGTGGGCGATATCTTCGGTAGCACACAGTGCACAAAACCTACAGCGGTGTAATTTTTTTCAACGCTGTCCTATTATTAACTGCTTTCAGAACAACTCAGGGCTTACAGGGGGCCTACCAGTGTGCAACACCATCTATGATTTATAACCCAGTAAAAAAAAAAAAAAAACCTGTGATATCCACAAAAGTAAACAGTAGCTGCAGAGGCATGTGTTGAATTTAAAGCGTTCTGACTCCTGGAGCAGGAGATGTGTGGGTCATCTTCTTTATGTTTGTGTGGTGCGTTGGTGCTGCATTGTGAGTTGACACACAAAACGCCAGTCGACTGAGGGTTATCTTGACTGATGTACTGACTTTTAGGAGACATCCCTGCTTTGCGAATGGATTAATTTGTTACCTAGTCAATTACTGAACTTTAGAGATGTTAGTACCATTGAACTGTGGACAGAGCAAGGCTAGCTGTTTCCCCCTGCTTCCAGTGTTTAGGCTGAGCTACCTAGAACTCTAGGCAACAAAGCTGAAGAAGTCTGTTTTCCAAAATGCAACAAAGTATATGGCTAAGCTTCTCTGTGTCATTGTTCAGTGCATGTTTTATTGAGTGTCTTATGGAGAAATAAGAAAACGTAATACCTGAGTGCGGCCACTACTCTCGCCACTGCATCACGAAGCACGGTTTTGACAGACAGGTCTAGGGGTCCAACTGCCACATGCAGAAGCTCTCCAATGCACTCCAGAGGCTGCCCATCAGTTGCCATGGTGACTGCCAGGTCGTGTACTTTCGACCACTCGGATCGGGATAAATCATAAAGTTGACTGTAACCCTGAAGCTGTTCCTGGAATTGAGAAACAAAACAAGAGTGATGTTGTATGATAGAGCTGACATACAATGCTTGACCTGACGGGGAAAATATTACATGGGAAAGAAGACGGAAAAACAAAATAAAGTATATGGTGATAGACTAATTCACAATGTACAAGGTTCACATTAGAAAAGACAAATAAAGACACAAATAATAATGCAAGATGGCAGGAGAAAAAGGCTAAAGATTTTAGAGACAGGAAGTGAAGAAAAAGAAAAGGCAGAGTGAGAGGAGTGCAGTGTGGTGTAAGAACTACAAAGTTCTCAACCCAGGAAATGGTTGTGTGTATGTGTGTAAGTCTGTGTGTGTGTGTGTGTGTGTGTGTGTGTGTCTGTCTGTTTAAATAGATGTGTGAATATTTAAGAAAAAAGAAACTTTAATGGTAACAGATGTAATTAACATATATAATAGAATAGAATAGAGAATAGAATATACTTTATTAATCCCTTTGGGAGGTCCCCTGGGGAAATTTGGGGGTCCCTTGGGGAAATTTGGGATATAATATTTCCTTATCTAAATTTTTTCGGAATAAAAACTATCATTAAAGTGGCAATCTCGAAGATTTTCATTTAAATAAATGTTAAGTCGCTACCTATAGCTGAATAAAGTAACACAATGATGATTGAGCCTATGGCTGACTGATGAAAGTATTGCAATATTTATAACTGTATAACTCATCTCCTTCTACCTTAGGCCATAAACTTATCAATCACCTCTCATATCCTCAGTATAACAAACTGAGTGTCTGTGGGGAAATGCATAGAAAAAATGCAATATTAAGTTACCACTAATGAAAACTGAACATTTCCTACTGCTGCAGCTTCATATAAAAAGTGCTTAATTGATAAAACACAAGTTACACTTTTATTATGAATTAGTCGCAGGAAACGTAATGTGTTTGACGGTGAGCTTAGCAATTATCATTCATCAAAGACGCCTCTACAAAATAAGACAATATCATTTTTGGCAGTTTGAAATAATGCAGGGAGTGATGGAAGAAGAAGAGGCAGCCACACTGAGATACTGCAGACGACGGGCTCCACAACCCCAACTTCACAGCTAGGTAACCAGCTCCTTTCACTGTGTCCTCGTTCACTGTGTCACCAGGTGCTCACAGAATGATGGACAATAGGTCATTCATTGTCTGACTTCTTTATTAAAATCACAATAGTTTGTTTTGCTGCCCCCAGGAATTCTGTGACCTGGAATCTTTGTGACTGCCACTTTAAAATTATGGCTGTGGACATGGAGTCAGAACAGATGCTGGTCAAAACTTCTATCTTAATACCAGCAGTGGCTGGTGCTTGTCAGAGAGGCAACCAAAGAACATGCTTGTTGACACTAGTGGTAGAAGAGTCTCTCAAGAGCTTGAGATACAGAATTTTCAAGGATAGAGAAGTCCACAGTAAATGGACAAGGTAGAAGTGAAGTGAAAAAGAAGTGAAAACCTGGGGGTGTGACAGGTTTTGAAGAAGCCAGAAGCACAATAATGCTGGCAATGCACAGTTTTGTTGCTTGCCAGGGGAATGCCAAGGAGCAAAGACAGATGTTGCTGTATCATGTATCATTTTGGTGTCTTAGTTATCTCAGGGTGGCAGACTTTTAGCAAGCTGAAGATCTAAAAAAAAAAAAAAATTCAAAAAAAAAAAAAAAAAAAGCCTAATGGTCTTTGCACCTAAAGTGTTGCACTGTGGCTGGTGCTGCTTTTTGTACACAGGATACTAGGGTCACAATATTGATTTTAATATATGATATTAATGACATATGGTATCGATATTAATGAGCAGGATATCAAGGCCCTGGTGTCTGGTGGGTAACATTTGAGTGGTATCACTGCTTTTGGTAGATGATGCAATTCTTCAGATTTCACTGTGATGTGTGATGTGCAGCCATCAGCAGCTGAGTGCAGTACAGCTTTTCCGCAGGGTGGCTAGTTTGGGCATCTAGTGGGGATGCCCCTCGGCTGCTTCCTCTTTTATGTTTAGTGGGCATGAACAGCTAGGAGGAAACTCTGGGGTTGGCCCAGGACATGAAGGGGGGGGTTAGCTCTCCATGCTAACCTGGAAGCACCAGGAAGAGCCAGAGGAAGCTGGTGGGGAAAAGGGAATTTGGACAGCTCTTTGCGCCCTTGGGCCACTACAACCCTTACCAGCCTGGAGACTTGAATATCGTTGGACAGAAGGATAGAAGGATGCATGGATGTGTGTGTGTTAATGGTGGTAATATTGCATGCTACTATGAAGCCTAATTATCATAAGTATTGTTTTGATACCCTACCGCATTGTATTCATAATATCAGGGGAACACTGCAAGGTTTTGCTGTAGCACTATAAACTATAAACTGATATTCTTACCACTGTTCCTTGCAGGCACTGGATATTGACACATTTTCAGAAACACTATACCATTGTACCACATACAATATCTGCAGTGTGTAATTTGCTGTCCTCATGGCAGGTCAATGCGCCTGTGGTGGATTCCTCCACGGTCCACTATTATTCCCAGCAGCTGGTCACGTACACTTGATAAATGACCACAGTACAGCCAAACAGAGCCTACAGGGCTCCTTCTATCTATCTTTCTCTACCTATCTGCCCTTTCCTGGTTCTTATATCCTTTTTATCTATCTCCAAGGATACAATCGCTTCCTGCACCAGTAGAAGGGAAGTTACAGTGTTGAGGTTGCAGCGTGTGTGTGTGGGTGTGTGCACCTGTGACTTTAGCCTACAGCCCTGCCTGGTAATGCTTATATCTTCCTCTCTATTATGTTGGGAATGTGGTTTTAAACACAGATAAAACAGAAGCTAAATATTATTAACTCGCACAGTGTGGGGTTCGGAAATGACCAGTTTTCATGGGTATCTCATGGTCGCATAGCAACACTCAGCTCGCCAAATCATAACGTCTCCTCTCTCTATCTCTGCATTCATTTTGTGCATACACACGCACACATACACACACAGCCAGCCACAGGGAGGTGACAGTGGGGTAAGTCAGTGTGACTTTGCTTAATGAGATACAGCATGGTGTACGTACTGTATATATGGCCATACGGCAGGGCTCATTTGAAACAGTAGCCAATGGATTTACATTAATATACCCTTGACCGGTCCCAGTGAGGCTGGGAAGAGCTTAGTCGAGCAGAACCGCCCCAGAAATATACAACACATGCGCGCAAACACGCATATACACAAGCCCAGAAAAAAGGACAGACACAACTTGTATGTCAAACTAAAGGTGACTTCATGAACAGGCAAGGGAACAAGAAGTGAGAGTGATCAAGTGCATGTGTGTGTCTGTGTCACAAAGGCTGTGAATGAGTCTGTAAATCATAAGTTTTGGGCAAATGGCTGTTTGGTCAATTTGCCTGTTAATTAACAAGAACAAAAACACTAGAATTAACCATGTCAGCCCCTGCTCTTGGCAATTTAGTAATTTTTCTTTTTAAATTTTGCTTTTTACCAAACATTTACATTAAACAATGGGGGAAATCTCTGTGGAACTTTCATGTTTTTATAACCACATATTACAGAAACAGGACTCCTTGCTCATAAAAAAATAAAATGGCCTAAATGCCTGGCAGATGGGGTCTACCTGCTGGCTGTCTTTGAGAGACAGAATGAAGGCATGGCTCAGAGTGTCCAGGTGGGCTTGTGATTGCTGCAGGTGCGCTAGAGCCTCATCAAAAGTCATCCCTGCTGGGTCCGTCCCTTCCTGCTCCCCGCCACCATCGGCTCCTCTCTTCCTGTTCCTCTCGCCCAGCTGGCGCAGGGCTTTTGTGGCTCGCTTTATCACCTCCGACCTTGCCTGGACACTCAGCTGGAGAAGGAATAGGATGGATGGATGGAGTACAAAGAGGAGGAGGAGGAGGAAGAGGATAAGGAAAACAAATTGGGGAGGGGATTGGGGTGAAATTGAACGAAGAGAAGGAGAGAGAGGTGCACAGGTTATGAACATTAATGTCACACTTAATGTGTCCAAGAGAGGCAGGTATAACCCAGTCTATCTGCACCAATATACCATCAGGAACTTGAGTAGTATGAGTGTGTGCATGTGTGAAGAGTGTGTGTGTGTGAGAAAAAGAGAGAGAGAGAGAGAAGGATCATAGCTGCCAGCCTAGTGTAATTGATTCTACTCGGTGAGAGCGGGTTAACCATTCATGGGGAGAAGAGAGGGCCGTCGGCTGTGGGAAGTTCTACTCTCTTCCGTGGAAGCACACAGGTGCTGAAAAGCCCCACACTTAGATTCACACCAAGAAGACACTTAAAAATCATCCAACTTCACACTTACAGCTACCTCAGCCACACACTCAGACACATGCTACTCATACTTCTGCAGTTGCTAGATATCTCGACTCTGGCTGACAGCACCTTTCTCTGGCAAGACAGGACAATCACTCAAATGGAGTTTCCTGACAAACCTATACAATTTCTATGAAGGGCGAGTGTTTATATACGTTTCTGTACAAGACTGTAAAAAGTCTTTGTTGTTTTATGTGCAAGTGGGTCTCTCCCCTATAGAACTAGATGTAGGCATTCAAAGTCAACATCAGTGAAGGACCTTCGGCAAAGTCTAAAAACAGGTTGGGGGTTGAGGAGGGGAGGATGCCTCTACTAAAGAGGCTATCTGAGATCAATACTTCAGAGGAGGGGAAAAATGGAAACACTCTTTGTTTTCCATCAAAAATACATCCAGTACGAGGTAAGATAAATCCCAGCCATCCATCTGCCCTTTGGCCTTGGGAAATGGATTGATCCATTGTTGTGGGGCAATGAGGGTGTGAAAGGTTAGCTGCATTCAGAACAGTAAGAGAGGTCAAGGTTTTCCATTCGAGGGTTCAAAAAGGTTCGAAAAAAGGGAAGAGATGCTTCTCTGTCAGGGGAGAGGGAGCAGACAGCGGGATCCTGAGAGGTAATATGCATGTTAAAAAGCACAGTGGGAAAATAGTGCCTGCTGGGAATTGTAGTTTAATTGGCTCTGAAGTAGAGAGGGATCAATTAGCTCTCTTGGAGTCACGGCTAAAAAGAGAGAGGGCAAAAGACAAAAACGGAAGAAAAGAAAGTGTCAGGAGAGGTGGGATGGCGGGGTGCCAGTATGAAAAAAAAAAAATCAGTGGGCTACTATTGATAAGGTGCGCTGAGGCACTTTAAGTCCTCTGCAGGACAGTTTTTCAGAGTGCTGTAATTATGTGGCTGACATTTCTTGTGCAATTTTATAATTTCTTTTATAATTCATGACTGGTGCCTTGAGGCGACAGAGTGTAGATGTGAACAGAATAATATATTTGAAATTAGGAAGGGTTTTTGACGTTCCAAAAATTTAGCCGGAGGTGTGAGAGACGACCGACCAGACAATAAAAGAGTACAGAGTGAGGAATATGACAGTTTGATGTAGTGACTGAAAATCCCCACAGTCCTTTTTTTTTTTTTTATTGTTACACAATATGAATATTTAGGTCTATCTAGGTGGCTACCTGGAACCAACTACCTCAGTTACAAACTATCTGTCTGCCCAACCCCAAACAATTCTTGTCTGACACACTAATAGAAAATAGAGTCCCCTTCACACTGTATTGTCTCAGTCTACGATTTTCTCTTTTCTGTCTGGCATACAGTTATTCATATGAAAAAAAAAATGGTGAAAGCAACGCTGTTGCTTACATTTTTGGCTGCTTCAGGTGAGAAGGTGATACTATCCAGGAAGCGGACAGCGTCGGCAGGGACCAGCCTGTCCAGATACTTGGCACAGGTGTCATAAGCATGCAGGTAGTCTTGGTCACTCTGTGGGGGTCTCTTCAGCAGCTGGGGGTCTCCTTTCCAAAACAGCTTCTGCAGCCAAACTGTGTGGACTGCACTGGAAGAGACTGTTGCGCCTCCACCACCAGGCACTGGCAGCCGATTGGCAAGTTTGGAGATGGACAGTACATTCTGACTGGTTAAGACTGGTTGTAGAGTGGCCAGCGGATCCGAGGATTCATCAGTCAGCTTCCGGTAGTCTAAGCCTGCAAGAGAGACCGACATTTGTTAAGCATTAAACACATACTGGCATTTGTGTGTGACATGTATAACATTTGAGTAATAAGGAATACTGTACATCTGGGCAATGTGTTTTCCTTTTCATCCAACCTGTGTGCTAACAGTACACTGCGTGTATATGAAGATAAATAACAAGTACACAAGAAGGCTTCCTTGTCGTCCTTGTACACATGACCTTCTGCAGCACTGTGCCGTGGTTGTTGCGACTGTACCGTTAAAGTGGTGATACATTACACATATTCAATGCGTTCCAAAGAGAAATATTCAAAAGCTCGGCAAAGTAATAAGAAGCTAAGGTAATGAAAGGCTAGTTTCTATGTTTACCTTTACACTGTGGAATATGTAACACAATTTCTTTATTATCGTGCTTAATGCAGTTCTTTTTACTGTTTACTGTTTGCTGTTCTTTTAACAATGCAGAGGCACATGACATGTACATTAAAAACACAAAGGGTGTTTTCAGGCACTATGCATACAGTTAGTATATATATATTTGCAGGGACATAATACAATAGTTACACTGTGTGAGAAGCTTATAGCATTTAAAACCACTACAGGATATCCAACACTTCACTGTTAACAGAAGCCTATTTGAAGGCACTTTATACTATGTATGCAGTATATGCCATATTACTGTATTTACATATTTTATGTGCATACCATTTAGCACTTCCAGGATGATTACAGTGACCTGAAATGCACAGGATGTTCAATATTCCATTACATATTGCGCAAAGATAAATGCATAAGACAGTGTAAGGCTGAAGTGAACAACAAAGATTGAGTGAGACCTCTGTGTGAAAGTGTCTGTGTCTTCATGCAAAGGTGTGCAGTTTGTCTGTGGGCATCATATCTCCTACCACTGCAGTACTATGTGTGGGTGTGTGTGTGTTTGTGTGTGAGAGAGAGAGCTGGTGGCGTGCTCTTGGTCTCCAGCGCTATCAGACAGACACATTACTGTGGCAACGCCACAGCCTGTCTGGGCTTTAAATATTTAACACTGGAATCCCTCAGACACACACAAAAACACACACACACACATACACACAATACTTTCAGACAGGCCCAGATGGACACTTAAACTGCCGATAAGAGTTACATGCACTTACACATGTACTCTCTCTCTCTGCCTCTCCCCTGCCCCACCCACTCCTTTCTCTGCATCCATCTCTCTTCCACACCCAAGCAGCATCTCATCCCCTTCCTCAGGAGAGCCCACTCAGACAGTCACCTGGTACTGTGTCTGAAAAATTGTGATGAATATTGGACATACACCACCTGTCTCTACAACATCTGAATGCCTCTGTAAGTGGGTCTGTGTGTGTTATCTTGCATGTGTCTGCAAATTAGCCATTTTGAGAGTGTGTGCGTCTCAAAGTTGGATAATGTAAGTAGAAATTTGGTGGTCCTGGAGACACACAACAGCCTGCGTGTCAGTTTTGCTACAGTGTGAATGTGAGGGTTACGTTTCAGCAGTTACATATGTGTGTATTTGTGTGTGTGTGTGTGAGTGTGAGAGAGAGAGAGAGAGAGAGAGAGAGAGAGAGGGATACAGAGAGCGTTAGCTTGTACGTGCTAATGTCACAAAGTCAGACATTTTACATTTTTCCTTACCATACCAGGACAAACTAGCTCTACATTAAAATATAAAAACAATGCAGATTGTTTATTTGCCTTTTAACAAGTCAGATGGGGTCGAAAAGGGAGTTGGAGACTGCATTTTCAGCCATAAACAGCTGTGATGTGACACAGTAATTGTGTGTGAGTGAGACTGAAATTTAGCAGTGGCAGTTTGAGTTTAAAGCAAAGTCCGTTTTTGTTAGATTATGCAAAAATGCTTCTAAGTCTTGATGTGGATGACTCAAAGGTGTGTGTATGTGATTTGTGTATGTGTGTGTAAGGGTGTTAAACAGAGACATGTGTCACCGGTAAAAGCTGCGGTGTTATCTGGAGCAGCAGGAAGAAGTGAGGCGTGAAAACACAGCTGACACCCGGCTGACCTTTACTGAACTTCACAGAGAAGTGACACCACCTCCACCCGTACACAACAAAGTTTTTGAGCACTCTAGCCGGAGTGCTGAACCGGTGACACACTGCAACCTGGACACGGCGTCCTTGGAGAGTGTGCAGCCACAGAAAATTTAAGGGGAAACAGCATCTGCTGTTGCTGTTTCAGGAGCTTGTGTGTCAGGTAGACTGACAACTAATAGAGAGGTGGATTGGTTTTCTTGTCGTTTATAGGGACATGTGAATAGTTTTGTCAGATGTATTTTTTTTAAGACTACACGACAATCTGTGGCTCAGAGGTTATCTACCAGCTAGAAGGAATGTCAACTTTTGTCTGTGAATCATCAATCATGTCAAGAGAGATTATATTCAAGTCCTCAACACTGGACTCGATTTCTTGACATTAAATGCTTAAGGCCAATTTTCCCACCAATAATCCTTGGAATCCTAGGGCTGTGTTTGCTTGTTATGTCTCAGAGCCAGGGGCTTTTGTCAATTCTGCACCATCATTTTCAATTTGGTATTTTTAAGCAGTGCTCTTATTGACCACAACCAAATTAATTCCTTTTTTTATGGAATTTTCCTATTGCTTCATAAATAAAGAGAATTACACACTTTTAAAGCAAGAATATTTGAGGCAATGCTGATCTGATTTAGTGGTCGTAATGTTCATTACTGCTGTAATCAGAACTGACTGAAACAGAACTTCGAGGTAAACTCCACTGTGTCAGGTGGTTACATTTTGTGATATTAACAGACATATTATCCCTGCATTTTGTCCTTCCTGCAGCAGCTGCACCATCTGCATTGCAATGACAGAGAAATAAAAATAAAACTGTGTTCCTCTCACCGTTGGCAACAGCTCGAAGCTTCTTGAGCAGTTTGACATGGGAGTCTGGCTTGATGGTGGTGGTGACGTAAGGCTCACAGCCCGCAGCATCCAGAAGGGTGTAATAGTAGAGCAGGCGGGCCAGGTCGGTGCCCTCCACAGTTGGCAGAACGTACTTGGTCATGTGGCTGTAAAAGGCCTGGGGGTTACACTTCAAAGTGTCAAACAGACCAAGGAACTCGCTCCGGGATTCAATATCCTTGGTGGAAAGACTGGAGGAGGAGGAGGAGGAGGAGGAGGAGGAGGAGGAGGAGGAGGAAGAAAAGAAACAGAAAGAAGGGGAAAGGAGAAGAGAAAACCAGGAGAACTGAATGTATTTGACAACATAAAGTTTTCATTCCATCATTCATATCTTGCACAGTTGTGATCCTATCACAGTGACACAGACATATTGCACTAAAAACCACTGTGGTAGGTACTCTATGGTAGTTCTGCACAGTAGGTGTCTCCAGGATCACATTTTGCCATGATGACACACACACACACACACACACACAGACTCATAAGGTGAAAACAATACCAGCCACACTGTCGTGGCTGATAATAATGCAGCCTATCCCAAGTTCAGAGCATTCAAAGCTTTTGTTACCTTTGCTGTTGTAAAAACCTGCTGTGTGAGATATGTCTTCTCTACAGAAAAAAAAGCATCGATTAGTTTACAGGATGTGAAACACAACATTCTGGCATCAAAAACAGCAGTTTGTTAAAAAAAAAAAAAAAAAATACAAATTAAGATCTAAGTTGTTCACATAAGCAGCAATCGCCACCATGCCTGAAGCTGATAAGACAAACAGCAATACTGACAAAAACCCAACTTTCATCAACAGAAAATCAAAGGAAGAAGACGACCAGCACCAAAGACTATGTGGTTGTAGCGTAGCATCTGAAAACTGGTGTGCAAAAACAGCACAACAATCTGCAGGCTTATCACCAAAGATCCAGTTCCTCAAGAAAAGATGGGGATTTGATAGATTACTGCTGAGAATACAGAGATACTATAGATACATAAAGCTTAAACAGAGGGGGGAAAAAATAAAAGAAATTAAAACATTTATTCACAGATTTTGATAGCGACAAAGGAGGATCCTATCAAATAGGTCCCGGTTTCTGTTCCACCTGGACCCAGTACAAATTAAGCCCTGTGTGAGTGAGTGAGTGAGTGTGTGAGTGTGTGAGTGTGTGTGTGTGTGTGTGTGTGTGACAGGCAGAACTGCCTCACAATGAAAAAGTAAATCAGCATACACACATCTGTCCTCTTGAAAAGAAAATTTCCTTGCGCAATTATCCTGTACTGAACTCTACAGTACAAACACACTTTTACAACCCCCTGCTGGACAGTAATTTGTAAACAAATTAGCAACACAGATCGTTAAAAAATAAAAAATAAAAGAAATTTACAGCTTGCATAAACAACAATGATGTGCTGAATAATCATCACTGCTCCGCCAAAGCTTCCTTAGAGTTTAATTCTGGCTGTCTGATTACCATGGTAATTAAATATGCCTCTGAATTTAAGAATATTAGGAGGCTATTTTTGTTGAGACATGATGGAAGAGACACCAAACAGAATATGGTAATGTAAGACGGGGAAGAAGAGAGGGATGAGAGAATGCACAGAGAATGAGGAATATTCAACCGGATTAAATCGGTTCCTCGCTCCGGCTTTTGAAACAAATAAGAAAAGATTGTAATGAGAAGCTGCTGATATTACAGCCACGTAAACACAACCGAGACGGAGAGGGGAAATTGTCGTGTGTACACAGAGGAATACCACCAACCGAGCAGCAGCGGCAAAGCAAGCGTGCAGAAGACTAGTAATAAAACTATCAGGGACAGGGATGCTGAACGAAAAGATGCTGAAAGCCGTGGAGAAAGAAGAGCGAGTGTGTGTGTGTGTTCCCAACCTGAGCAGAGAGACACACTGAACACCTTTTGTCAGTGGATAGAGAAGACGATGACAGCCTGGATTTCAAAAACTACAGTGAAACACTCAGCAAAACCAGAGTCTGACACGAACACTGGGCACAAACCACTGCTCAGAGCTGCCTGTATTCACGCCTGTGTAAACCCATGACCCCCCACAAAATACTCCTACTTGGACAGGCTGTTGTTTCACTTGCTGTTGTTCTTTTGCCTTTTCAGTCACTTTGGAGCTAATGTGATTAAAAAGTGAAACATCAGACCTTGATTGAGGTCACAGGCCGCCTATTTGTTTGTGCACTTAGGAGAAAAACAAGCGGGAAAGTGACAGAGAGTCTTTACTCTGAGTTAGTTGTTCTGTTGATTCCAGTCTTATTAGGGCCCCTGTTGTGAGGATGATTAGTGTTATTTACATTATCGAGCTTATCGTCATTTGCTGCCGTTGTCTTTTTTTTTTCATTAGCGAAAGCCTCCCAGCCAGCTCCGATGGAGAGCCCAGAGGAAACATTGTCCTCTTTGATGCTGTCCTGTTCTGACAGATAAACAGACTTGCACTCACACTAACACACTTGCAGACAGCCACAGATTGCTGAAAGTACCTCGGTGACTGCCTGCAACTAGCTTTACTGTGCCTTTGCCTCTTCATTCTTTGTATCTTTCCCCGTTCAACTTTTGTTTGTGATTCTCTAAGGTTTTTTTTCTACTTCTCCTCTCTCTGGTGTTTTGCTTGTGTTCTTTTCACTTGTCTTCTCATTCTTCAGGCCACCTGCTGCTGTTGGCTTTTTGTTCTGTGGCAAAACATGTTTTCTGAAAAGAAAAGCAGTGCACAAGTTGTGCGCAACTTGAACAAATCGCTGAATAGAATTTGCTGAAGAGATATAGCATCTCATATTTGAGGGGGGTCCCACGGACACAAAAACAATATTATAAAACACATACAAACAAACGAGCATTACACAATATACACAGCAAACAGACAAACAGAGACAGAAATCTATCCCAGCTGATAGCAGCCGGCTGGGATTGAATAAACCAATTCTACAGTAATATTTTTGCATTGTCTCAGTCTAATATATTTAGGAGGAGAATAATAATATTTCAATAGTACTAGAGTGATCACTTAAGGATTAGTGCCAAGTATCCAACCAATAAAGATGATAATCCACTTTAGTAGGTTCATTAATTAACTGAATGAGGTTTACACTACCAAATAAACACATTTCTGTCATTGCAGGAGGAACGGTCAAGCCAGTGACACACTCAGAAACATTTTTGCAGAAACATATGTGGCCACCCCATCACCTCCAAAAACCCCTATCAGCCTTATACACAACAAAACTGTCAATTTTAATTACATCATCAGAGATTTTACTATGTAGCCATGTTTTGGAAATGGTGATAATATTGGGTTTGTAAAGAATAACCCAGACTCTGAGGGCATTGATTTTTGAAAATAATATTAAGATGAATAAGTTTTAAACCTTTAGCATTTATTTAGTTATTTCACTGTTCACCTGATGAATAAAAGTCCAAAATTCCCCAGTGCTGGTGTTAGCATGCTAATACCGTACTTTTTTATTGGTACTAATATGGTTGACCACACAACTGGCCACCTGATATTGCTATCTCTATAGCCCTTTTGACTAGAGTGGTTAAAAATATATTTGTTCCATTTCATATTTATTCAGTATTTGTGGTCTATTTCTGACAAGAAACTGATTTTTATATGGATCACACTACAAATATATTTTTCAAAGATCGCATACAGACCAGGGAGATGCTGAGGTGGTGGAGGGAAAAAGCAGCATAGCCATTCAGCAGTGACATGTGGCAGTCCGAAACAGCATGGTAAATGAGGAGCTGATGGCACAAATGTACTGAATAATTTGTTTTAAGTGTCAAACCTAATTGCCCATGTGCCATGTGTGTGGCATGTCCTGTCTAAAGTAACTACTGTTTCAATTCAGTCAGAAATACTGTTTTTGTACAAGTGAAACCATTACTCATCGAAAGGTTATGTGGCTGTTTTTGTCAGACCAGGTCTTGCTCTCTGTGGTTCTCCCCTATGACTCCTAGAAGCATGCTTACAGTCATGCTCTGGGTCATGGTCATGCTCTGGGCTCAAACCTTGCAGAGTTTCTGTGGACAGCACATCAATAATCCCTAAATAGCAGAACCAGCAGCATGAAACAACTGCAGCTGAACACAGAACATACTGTACCTTAACTGTATGTGTAGCAACAGCATGATCCACATTTACACTGAAAGCTACTGTACTGTCCTCGTTGAAATTTCAACTAGACAGTGAGCTAAACTCTGATTCAATGATGCAAGGCGTGTCCTTGTAGCAGGTTGCGGGTTTATTACACATCGTTGGCACCGCTTTGAATACAGAGTGAAACTAAAAATAACAATTAGATATTTGTACTTTCAGTAAACTTAAACTCTATTCAGAAAATCATAAAGTCACAACTAATTAATTAATCCTCATTTCAACATAAGTCAACGTCAACAATCAACAAACTGCTCCCGACAGCCTGCCAAGAGTAGTTTAGCTTTAGCAACGTAGCGATAGCCATTTCTTATTCAGCTCTCCAAACTCGTTTTGTTTCTTGAACGTATTGGCATGAAATAACTGTATAAATGCATACATACAAACGTTGCTTCTGCAAAGAGTTATATGAAGTCCGTTTTAATTATTTGACAACGTACGCGGTCCATTGCCAACTTGCATTCACTTTTTTTTTTAACATTATGTTCTGCTCGCGTCCATCTACTTCCGCGTCCAACAAACGTCAAAATAAAGGTATGCATTTCAAAATAACAGTCTCTACTCTCAATGAACAAAAATGTGCCCCAAAGGCAGAACACTCCCCGTCTGACCTTATTAGGTCACCATTAAACCATCACCAAACCTTGCTTGTTAATTCACTGGCAAAAGAAGAACTACTTCTGAGATGGGTCTGCGGAAAACCTTTGAGGAACCTGGACCTATCTTAAGCTCGACTTACCTGACTCTGCCATCTCTTCCTGGAAAGACATCAGTTATCCTTGCCATTGGCCAATTGTTCCGTGCAGCCTGACAGTCCTTTAGAAGTACGATGTCCCCTTCTTTCACATCTCTTTTTGTTTCAGTCCACTTCCGCCAGGTCTGCAGAGTAGGAAGATACTCCTGACGCCAGCGGCGCCAGAACTCATCTGCAAGGGCCTGCACCTGTCCATTGTTTACTGTAGAGATCCTTGTTTGTGAATTCTCCTTGCGGAGGGGGAACTCACACTTTCTGAGTGAGAATCATAGCAGGAGACAATATGAAAGGTGACTCTGGGTCATTGGAGACTGGGACAAGAGGCCAAGCATTGATGACAGCAGCCACCTCCATCATTAGAGTGCATAAGACGTCATGAGTAAGCTGAATGTTATCTTTAAGCAAGATAGTGTCGAGGATGCGTCTTGACAATCCTATCAACTGTTCCCATGACCCCCCCATGTGGGATGCATGTGGTGGATTGAACACCCACAGACAGTTCTGATCACTCAAAAACTTATGCACTGTGGTGGTTCCTTGTGACTCAATCCCAGCTCCTTTGCTGCTGCAACAAAGTTCGTCCCGCAGTGTGATTGTATCTGTTTGACAGGTCCACGTAATGCGAAAAACGCCTGAGTCTATTGATGCAGCTGGAAGTATCCAAAGAGGCAATGATCTCGATGTGCACTGCTCCTGAACTCATGCAACAGAAAAGCATAGCCCACCGCTTGCTTTGGGCCTGGCCACCCCTTGTGCGTCAACTAGCCAGGGTCCAAACACATCTACCCCAACATAGGTGAAGGGTGGGGATATGTGTACACGCTCTGGTGGCAAGTCAGCCATGAGCTGTCCTTCTACTTTGCGACGCAACTGTCGACATACTACACACTTGTGCAAAACTGAGGTGATGAGCCGCTTGCCGCCTATGATCCAATAGCCTGCTGCTCTGAGGGCCCCTTCAGTAAAGTGGCGGCCCTGATGTTTCACTTGTTCATGATATTGTCTCACTAGAAGCAGGGAAACGTGACTGTCCTTGGGCAAGATGATAGGGCTCTTTTCAGCCATGCTCAGCTCTACATGTCTTAATCTGCCACCCACACAGATCAAATCTTCTTTTAAAACAGAGTTCAGCTTCTGAAGTGTACTGTTTCTGGGCACTGACCCCATGCGTGTGAGAGCAGCAATGTCCTTGTAGAAAAACTCTTCCTGGGCAGCTTTGGTAATAACTAGCCTGAGACAACTCATCAGGAGTTCGTGGGAACCCACAATGATGCCACCCATTGCATCTGCCTGACCTGTTTTGTTTGTAAGTTCTGACAATGTGGATGAATGTTGCAACTGTCCTGGTGAGTGAGTGCATGGATGAAAAGCGTTGGAACCGTGGGGCATTGAGACCCTGTTCGTGAGTCTGTGTCTGATAACTGCTTACTTCAGAACGTATCTCAGAATCTGTGTCTAGGTACAAAAGTTCATATGTCTTTTTTGCGTTCTCATGACAAAGATTTGGTTTGTGCAGAAAGGCTGGCCCAGTGAACCATGTTGTCTGTGCCAATTGGGATGCGGGAACTGACCTTGATGCGATCTGCTGGGTTGTCCTCTGAGTTGACGTAGAACCACTGGTGGTTGATTGATGAATGCAACGAACTCGATTGTGAACATAGATGTGGAAACGTTTGGTCTGATTGTGAATATATCCGAGCACAACCTTGCTGTCGCAGTAGAACTCAACTGAGTCCAGTTTTAGGTCCAGTTCATCTTGGATAAGATCAGCAACCTCTACAGCCAGTACTGCGGCACACAACTCCAAACGTGGGATGGTGGGTTAAGAGAGTGGAGCTAATTTAGCTTTCCCTAGAATGAATCCTACATCCACTTGTCCTTCAGCTTGAATGATCCTGAGATACGCCACAACTCTGATGGCTTTTGTGGATGCATCAGAAAACACACATAGCTCTCTATGTTCAGCTTTGGTGAGCGATGTTGGTACGTATGCACAGGGAATGTGCAGCTTGTTCAAATCATGCAGGGACTCTGTCCATGCTTCCCATTCTTTGAACCTCCCTTCTGGAAGTTGAGCATCCCAGTCCCTCTCAGCCATGCTGAACTCTCTCAGTAGATTTTTCCCTTCAATCGTTACGGATGCGAGCATGCCCAAGGGATCAAAGATGCTGCTCACTGTGGACAAAACACCTCTGTGTGTGAAATGCTTCTTATCCTCGGATGCTTTAAACGTGAAGGTGTCTGTTGTGGTCACCCATAGTAGGCCAAAACTGTGTTGCACTGGTGCGGTTTCACTACCGAGATCCATGTCCTTCAGAACTGCTCGGTCCTCTGGCGCGAATGCTTGCAGGACAACCTTGCTATTTGAAGCAAACTTGTGTAGCCTTAGGCTAGATTCACTGAGGAATGCTTGGGTCCTCTGCAGGAGACTAATTGCTTCAGTATCAGTGGACACACTAATGAGGCCATCATCAACATAAAAATGACGTTCGACGAAATGGACTGTGTCTGCTCCGTATTTGCATGCGCCCTCCTGAATTGCTCTCCTGAGTCCATAGATGGCTACGGATGGGGATGGGCTGTTGCCAAACACATGGACCCTCATCCTATACTCAGTGACGTCTTTGGACATGTCATTGTCTCTGTACCAGAAGAATCTCAGGTAATTCCTGTGGTCTTTGCGAACGAGAAAGCAGTGGAACATCTGCTGTATATCAGCGAGGACTACAACCTGCTCCTTCCGGAAGCGGATCAAAACTCCTACAAGGGAGTTATTGAGGTCAGGGCCTTTCAGCAACACGTCATTTAGAGACATCCCTTGGTGCTTAGGGCTGGAGTCAAAGACCACACGTATGTTTTCTGATTTCTGTGGGTGAAAGACTCCAAAGGTCGGCAGATACCAGCACTCTTCCTTTTCTTCCAATGGTGGGGACTCCTCTGCATGCTTGTTCCGAAAAATTTTGTTCATGAACTCAAGATATTGATCTCTCATTTTTGGTTTTCTTTGTAATGTCTTTTGCAGTGAGTTTAGGCGAGACAGCACGTACTCGCGGTTATTGGACAGCAGTTGACGCTGAGGTCTGAAAGGGAGGGGTGCTACCCAGTGATTTGATTCCCCTTTAAATGCTTCTCTGTCCATCAACTCCTAGAAGATTGCATCCTCTACAGATGGGCCAGGTTTGCTGTCCGAACTTGTTTCATTGAAGACATTCTGCCCTAGGATCTCTAGTGATGCTTTGCAGGATTTACTCCTTTGCTCCTTGCCTTGGCATGGATTCTCGACCAGTTTAATGGAACTGTCGCAGGGTGAGCAGATAGAAGGACGGCCGTTATCCAACACATTTGTCTTGTATGTGCACACAGTTGGTTTGTGTGCATTCCCGAGACACACGTCTCCTATCAGGACCCATCCCAAGTCCAGTCTCTGTGCGAAAGGGGCATTGAGAGGACCATTCACTTGCTGACGGACCTTGTGTACCCTCAAAATGTCTCTCCCCAGCAAGATGAGGATTTCTGCGTTGGAGTCAAGTTCCAGGATGTGCTCTGCTATTTTTCTCAAATGAGGGTGATTGCGGGCTGCATCAGGGGTAGGGATTTCAGAGCGGTCGTTAAGTATTTCATCACACTCAATTAGCGGTGGAAGTGAGAGGACAATTTTTCCGTCAAGAGATTCAATCTGGAACCCTTCCGCTTTGTGGCCAGGTGTGTCAATTGGCCCAGCACAAGTCTTAAGTTTGTGCCAGCGAACGATTACTTTGATCATCCAGAATCACATACATGTTGTCTGTGAATGTTCTCATTCATCCAGGTCATTGTTCTCTCTCTCAAATTGAATCGAAGGCAACTGGACGAAGGCAACTGGACTTGTATTTGTCTGGGAAGACGTTTCGCCTCTTATTCAAGGGGCTTCATCAGTTTGTATACCATGGTCTTTCTAGTCCGCACTAGTCTGACTAGTGTGGACTAGAAAGACCATTTCTCCTACGTGCTTCGTGGCAGATGTAACTGGTAAAGAAGTCAAACGGAGGAAAACATCCACCATTTTCTTCCTTGAACTTTGACCCGACTGAGCCATTTCTCTTGGAGAGCATAGGGAAGTTTTTCTACTATGGGTGCTAAACCCCTGGCAGTGTCCGTGGAGCTCCATGAGAAGATCACCTAAGTCCCTCAGTTTCCGTAGTCTCTGGCAGATGTTTTTGGGAATTCATCCAGTCTTTTAAACAGGGATTTCTTCACCACTTCAGGCGCAGCATAACATTCCTGAAGGCGTGTCCAGGCCTTTTGCAAAGCTAGACTTGGGTTTCCAGCATGCACAGAACGAATTCTTTTAACATGTTTGACAGACTCTGGCCCAAGCCACTTAATCAGCAGATCCAATGTTTCAGTGGCTGTGAGTCCTATGTCTGTAGTGGCATTATTGAAAGATGAGTACCATGCTCTGTAACTTTAAGGTCTGTCGTCAAATTGGTAGAGACTTGTACTCACCAAGTAACGTCATGCCAGGTATCGAGCCAAATGTTCTGTTTCAGGTGCTACTCTGGAAGACCTCCTGCCTGGTTCCTGTACCCAAGAAGTCATCTCCATCTGGCCTCAGTGATTACCTTCCAGTTGCCCTCACATCCCATGTGATGAAGGTGCTGGAGAGGTTGGTGTTGGCTCACCTGAGGCCGCAGGTGAGGTCTTCTCTGGACCCTCTGCAGTTTGCCTACCAGCCATGTCTGGGGGTGGATGATGCCGTCATCTATCTGCTGCAGCGAGCTCACTCACACCTGGATGGTGGTGGAGGCACGGTGAGAATCACATTCTTTGATTTCTCCAGTGCCTTCAACACCATCCAGCCTCCATTACTGGGTGATAAGCTGCAGCTGATGGGTGCTGGTGGGTCCACTGTCTCCTGGATCACTGATTACCTGACAGACAGGCCACAGTTCGTCCGGCTGGGTAGTGTTCTGTCTGATGTGGTGATGAGTGGTGTAGGAGCCCCACAGGGCACTGTGCTTTCTCCGCTCCTGTTCACCTTATACACCTCTGACTTTCAGTACAACTCAGAGTCATGTCACTTACAGAAATTTTCTGATGACTCTGCAGTTGTGGGGTGTATAAGCGGGGGACGGGAGGAGGAGTACAGGGGGCTGGTGGACAGATTTGTGGAGTGGGCTGGAGGAAATCACCTGCTGCTTAATGTGGACAAGACCAGAGAGTTGGTGATTGACTTCAGGAGGAAGGGGACAGCCTCACAGCCCCTTTGCATCCTGGGTAAGGATGTGGAGGTGGTTGAGGAGTACAAGTACCTGGGAGTGACCATCGACAACAGACTGAGCTGGAAGACCAACAGCACAGCTGTGTACAAGAAGGCCTGCAGCAGACTCTACTTCCTGAGGAAGCTGAGGTCCTTCAATGTGTGCAGTAAGATGCTGGAGATCTTTTACCAGTCTGTGGTAGCCAGCACTCTGTTCTCCTCTGTGGTCTGCTGGGGGGGCAGCATTGCAGCCAGTGACGCCAACAGACTGAACAAACTGATCAGGAAGGCTGGCTCTGTCATTGGCTGCAGACAGGAGACTTTTGAAGCAGTGGTGGAGAGGAGGACACTGAACAAACTGTTATCCATCATGGATAACCCTGATCACCCTCTCCACCCTGTACTGGACAGACAACGGAGCGCCTTTTCCAAAAGGCTCAGACAGCTTCGCTGTCAAAAGGACCGTTACAGGAAATCTTTCCTGCCTCATGCCATAAGACTGTTTAACACCTCATCACTGTGTCACAGATAACACTGCTGTATATGACAGATCTGACACAAGGTTCAGCTTCAACTGCACATTTTGTTTTTGTACTTAGATTTTATATTTCTATTCAAATGGCACACTTCCTTTTGTACTCTTATTTTAAATTCCTATTTCTGTAAATAATGTCTATACTGTTTATTTTTACCATTAGAGGTTTATGTTTGGAGGCTGAGTGCCTGTGTATTGCTGCTGTGATAGCGAAATTTCCCAGCTTGGGATGAATAAAGTATTTCTATTCTATTCTATTCTATTCTACACTGCTGGGAATGGCGATACCTTGAGGAACGTGAGCTGGTGCTGCTGCATTTAGTGAAGGGCCATAGGCGTGACGAGTTGGCTTAGTCTCAGTCTGAAATCCCTCCTCACCAGAATAAACTTGAACATTGCTTTTGTCATTGATGTGCTCCTCTTGTGACAGGGCGTGCCACGTGACAAAACTCTCTTCTGGCAATGCTGAACTAGGTACTGTGGTGCGTGTGGCTGCCTGACATCTCTGTGACCGAAGCTCCACCTGTGATTGAACATATTCTTGAGTCCTTACTGCAATGTTCTTTTGTAACATTTCCTGAGCAGAGGTTTCCAGCTTTATTGATTCCAGTTCCTCAGCTGCTTCCAATGCTTCAGCTTGTGCGATGGCTGCTGCTGCTTCTCCCTGGAACGCCAGGGCACTCAGCTCAGCTTCTAACTTTGCTTTGCCTAACTGTAGCTCTGCTTCTTTTGCAGCACTTTGTACTTTAAGCATTGCTTCCTTCTCAGCGTAAGAGGCCCGTGCTTTTGCTGCCTCTGCTTTGGCTCGTGCTTTAGCCGCTGCGCTGGACGTGGAGGAGAGAAAGCTCTTTGCAGTTCTTGTATGCACTGATGCATTGTCTGACTTTGCTTGTTCCATGTCTTATCAGTTGTAGAACTCCAGGTTGTTCCGTCTTTTCACTGAAAGCTACTGTACTGTCCTCGTTGAAATTTCAACTAGACAGTGAGATAAACTCTGATTCAATGATGCAAGGCGTGTCCTTGTAGCAGGTTGCGGGTTTATTACACATCGTTGGCACCGCTTTGAATACAGAGTGAAACTAAAAATAACAATTAGATATTTGTACTTTCAGTAAACTTAAACTCTATTCAGAAAATCATAAAGTCACAACTAATTAATTAATCCTCATTTCAACATAAGTCAACGTCAACAATCAACAAACTGCTCCCGACAGCCTGCCAAGAGTAGTTTAGCTTTAGCAACGTAGCGATAACCATTTCTTATTCAGCTCTCCAAACTCGTTTTGTTTCTTGAACATATTGGCATGAAATAACTGTATAAATGCATACATACAGACGTTGCTTCTGCAAGGAGTTATATGAAGTCCGTTTTAATTATTTGAGAACGTACGCCGCAGTCCCTCATTGCCAACTTGCATTCACTTTTTTTTTAGCATTACGTTCTGCTCGCGTCCGTCTACTTCCGCGTCCAACAAACGTCAAAATAAAGGTATGCATTTCAAAATAACAGTCTCTACTCTCAACGAACAAAAATGTGCCCCAAAGGCAGAACAGCTACAAATATGCTTTTTTTAAATTCCGGTCATGGAAGCTCATCAGCATGCTAAGCTCACACAAGTGAACACACAGCAAGACACTTGTTTGCACTAACTTAATCTGAGAGAAATATTTGAGATAATTAAACGTGGTATGTCTAGAGAAGTACGATGCAAACAACAGCATGTATTTTCACTCAGGTGACAGCTAGAAAGCTAGCAGCATGTCAACATCCTCATGAATGTGCGAAGTCTCATTTGCAGAAATTGATGATACTGAAAATCAGCAATCACTTCCTGATAATGCACACTTTTCTACAAAAAAAGCAGTGTTTAAGAACAAAACTATTAAGAAATAAAACCACTAAGGTGAAACTGAAGCAACACAGAGAGTGATAATGGCAATTCACTATTCTCTCTGTGTCTTCACAGAGGAGGCACTGCAATGGATTCTGGCAGTGCAGGAATCACAGACAGAGAAAAATTGGCCGTCTTAAGGTACTTCCTATTGATCCAGGATATTATCGTCTAGGAGCTGAAAAGTTCTAATCAACTGCCGGTGTTACAGACTATACACTTATATCATTTCGGCACCTTAGGAGCCACACAGTTAGGACTGTACAGTGTGTAACATTGCCAATGCCTGATAGATGTAATTCACAGTTGAATTTGCCAGATGAGGTCACCAGATGTGCAACTGGAGAGAGCAGGTAGAGAATTCAAAGGCGTCCTCTCTGTCTCTGATGATTCCTCATTAGGCTCAAAGCAAAACACATCTTGGGGATGAATCAGAAGGGAAGGTGCCACAAAAGACTATTTAATTCTCATCATGGGCGAAGAGTGATTTGAGGAAGAAAGCAGCACAAGTGGTCAGCAACTGCTGGCAGCAGGTAGGAACTGAAATGAGCTTGGAGCTGGGTGTTGTCTGAAATGTCAAACCTGATGTTTTTGTGGGTTCATTCATTCAACCGAAACAAATCGACAACTAACCCAGTAAGACAAACTGGTATTAGTGATGTTGTCAGTGATGATGTTTGCCAGTATTTAATCTTGCATGACAATATAAAAAAAGAGGTAATGCCAAACTTGGTTTTCGGACAACATGTGTTACTGAATAAGTTTGGAACAGGTAAAGCCAAACTAAATATACAAAATATGAGTATGGACGGTTTGGTTGAGCTAATTGTACCGCATTAAAAGCTCAAAGAAAACAGGCACAAGCTACAAGTGATTTGGCAGGTGACTTCTGAAAGCACGGCAGCACCTTTCTGTTTTGGACAAGTCATTTAAATGGTTTAATGGCCGTCATTATAATGTCAATAAAATTGGCTGCAGAATACATCTACAAAGATACACACACACACACACACACACACACACACACACACACAGAACAGCTGACAATGGCAGTGTTTAGCAGTGCATTGATTCCTCTAAAGAGTTTATTCTGTGGTAATAGGACTGTCTCAGGGACACTCTGGCTCTATCATCCATCTCTTCTTCCTTCATCTATCTGGTCCTCCCTCCCTGAACACACTGATTCTGGAGGTATTTCTCTACCTAATGACCTTTTCTCTCCATCCTGTTTGTAACACTTAACCGTGATAGCTCAGCAGCTCTCTCTATTCATTTAACCTGCAATACATTTATGCATTTTTTTATTTGTCACCCTCTGACCATGTTATTAGCATAAGTTCCCTGGTATATAGCAGGTGTGCTAACAGTTTCCCTGCAGGGACCAATAAAAGCCTAAACTCCATCTTGCACCCGTCCTTCTGTCTGTATGCAGCTTTTTCTTTAAGTTTTCCCCTGTCTGCCCTATTTATATCAGTCCCTGCGTCCATCCATGCTTCAAATCAATACGCATACTGCAGATGCTTCTAGTCAAGATTATAGTATGGATATTCTTCATGCATTTGTCATGATCTTGAGATTTTGATGGAAAATCATACACACAGCAAGTGTGGTAGTGTTTTAGGAAGGCCTGGGTTGTAATTTATCGTTAAGTGAAGCCCATAAACCATTTCCTTATATCAGAATGCGACAGGGGGATATTTATCACAGATCCACATACGTGTGCGTGCAAACACAGGCACACTCACACACATCTCCACTCTGCTGAAAAGGCATTCTTTTAAAACAAGGAAAGATGCAGAGCTAGTCAGATCCACAGCTATGAAGTCAGAGAGCAAATAAATTATGGAAATAGACTCTGATGCACTCACATCCCCTCTCTCTCTACACATACACACACCCTCACAACATAGGGTGTTCTAAGTACGCTTTTTATGTTGGCGAGTTTTGTTATAACTCAAAAGCAATGGTGCTACTCAAATTTCATTTTTCAGGATTTTCAAAACAGGAGGGAGGGACGAGGGTGTGTGCACAAACAAAACTTACCAGACACGGTAATAGATGTTTCTTTATCAAAACAAATACATTTTTGGGGTGTTTCCAATGCACATTGACTGACTAAATGTTTCAAACTGATTGAGTTGACAAAAGTGATGCAAACTAACAAACACAGATGAGTAAAATAAGATGAAAAAAAAGCTGAGGGAGAGCTTATGTGATGGTGTTTGTATTTGTGAGTCTGTGTGTGTGTGTGTGTGTGTACCCGCTATCTGTGAAGAGGAACTCGAGGTGAGTCATGTAGACCTCCCACAGAGGAACACTGTAGCGCTTAGCCAGAGACAGAGCGATTCTGTACACGCTGTCATCCAGTGTCCTAAACACATACAGACACACAAGCAGAGAGGATGAAAATAATGATCAGATTTCACTGCATTTAAGCAGAAAGGACTCCCACTCATATGCATATGTGGTACAAAAAATGTATCACACCAAATAAAGAACACCTCACTAACTACAGTACAAACAGTAGAAATTATATTTCTAACTGCAATTATGGTCAATAAAGTTTAGTCATTCAGTTGGGGAAACATGGTATTGACAGTATAATACTTTAAGTCCCTTACTCTGTGAGGCCAAGGATGGTCTCCTTCTTGTAGTTGGAGTCGGAGCTGAAACGCTGGACGTCCACACCACGGCCCAACCCTTGTAACACCTGAGCCTGGGTGAAGTCCGTGAGACGTTCGTTGTACACATGCAGCTGGCTGATCAACTTCTGCAGCTCCTCCGGCCAACCCGAATATGCAGACACATGCTGTGTGACCAATCGAATCAGCTCCTTTGGGTCGGCCTGTGAAAAGAGGAATAAATCTCATGTTTACACACAAACAGCTGTTGAATGAGTTATTTCATGCTGGTGGCCTCACACAGAAGAAGGATATGGAGTGGATAGTATGCTAAAAGCAAAATTTGGTAATCCTGAGAATTATTATCATGCCCACTCCTCTGAATTTAAGCATATAAAAACTGGACTGGCAGATCCCTGCCCCTTTGCCGAAGGGGAATAAACATGTTGGGTACTGATTTCAAGACTTAAACCTTTGGGATTCCTGCCAGCTCCCGGTTTTTTAAACTTCCTCCACTTATGCACTGTAAGTGTGGTGCTTTGCTTAACACTGAAATCACTGAATTCATTTTTCGGTTTAATAAAAAATGTAAACCTTTTTGGTTTATGCAACACAGAAACAGTTTTTGTTACAGTCAGTGGGCATTTAAGTCACATGTTTTATGTACATCATGGTTTATTTGTATTGCACTTTGTTGCATTTACAACAACTTTTTCACCTCAGCCAAGCATAAATGTTTTTTGCAATATGTTGATTTTTTAAAAATATGTTATCTCCACTGAGGTTTTTTTTATGCTCAATATGAAAATGTATATAAAAACTGTGTTGATGTTAATGCACTTACTGTTCATTGGGATGTTGAGTTATCAAAGGTGTTTTTATTTAAAGATTTATTTCTGTATGCCTTGTATTGCTGACGCTGAACTTCCTTTGCTTACCTGGTATATTCCCTTCTGTTTAACATAACATAATATCCACCACAGGGAACAAGAGGACCTTATGTGACAGACTCCCTCTTCTTCTCTATCTTTTCACCCCTACTTTGTTTTCAAATGCTGTTCTTGCCCATAAAGAGATACAGGAGGTGCACTACACTGTTTAAGCCAGACTGGACCAACCAACTGCCCTTAAGGTTTATCATTAAACTATGTCTCACACACACACTTCAAAGGCCCTGCGCTGCATGGTATTTAAAACTTTACAAGTCTTCCACTGCTTTGCCGTGACAAACTAATGAGGCAATTTTCAAAAATGGTTGTAATTTTCAGAAATTGGCAGAAAAAGGTAGCCCTGGCCTGACCAACTAGCCTGGCCTCACTTCTATAAGTTTGTTTCCAGAAGACGTTGACAGCTGCACCTGAGTTAAATCAGGTAATTCAATATGCGCCCTTCTTCCTACATGCCAAGAAAATGTGGGCAATTGTAGCAGGAACCATAATTGCTGCCGTGATTCAGGCCTATTAGGAGTAAGACGTGGATACACATTTGCGAGAGTGTCATGCACAAGGAGAGGCAGGTAAATGCTGTATCTCTCTCATCACCTCTGTTCTAATTAAATGAATTTGGTTTTCGGCATCTTATATGCTGTTGCCCAGCAGGATGGGATGGTTTATTTGTTGATCTTATTTGCATAAGGTAATTATGGCTGCTGGAAAAGTGTGAGATTGAAAACAGTGGTGTGTCTGTGTGTGTGTGTGTGTGTGTATCTGTCTCTGTATGTCTCTTCCATATGTGTGTGTGTGCCGTTAGATGTGGCAATAGTGGCAGTCATGGTGGCAGATTCACAGTTCAAAAGCAGGACAGGAGGGTGGAGTGAGGAGAAGAGGAAGAAAGGGAAGAGTTTTAAAAGTGTGGAGAATATAGACAGGAAGTTGATAGGGAGTTGGGGGGGAGGGGGTAGAAAGTAATGTAGAGGAGAGGAGGAAAAAGGAGAATGGTATTTGATAATGCTGGCACCATTTTGGACATCATTTTCAGACTGACACAAAAGGGAGAACACAGAGAGAGGGAGAAGAAAGTCTGCTGGGACTGTGATGGACAGGCCCCGTGTTTGAAGAACTTTATTGAAATAAGGCTTTCATGATGAAATACTGTTTGCATTCTCTCACTGCCTCCGTCATTCATCTACACTACTTTGTCCTTCTGGCTATCTGGATTATATCCTTCCTTACCTCTCCATTCGCTAAACTTCCTTGCAACTCTCAAATCATTTAACCCTAGCGCTTCATTACTAAGGAATCTCTAGGATCCTTTTTCTTTCTAAGTTTTCTTCGCTATCCCAACTGTCTGCAAATTAAGCACAGACAACATTCATTCCTCATTTTTTCTTCATCTTACCTAATTACATGCTTATTTAATTTCAAAGCATCTTCAAACGACACTTCTAGTTTTCTTCAAAAAGAAAAATGTATAAATTGTATGTAAAGTATAATTGCATAAGGTAGCGTGTGATGTTACACAGCTGGGAGGA
Organism: Toxotes jaculatrix; assembly: GCF_017976425.1. Classification (NCBI taxonomy): domain Eukaryota; kingdom Metazoa; phylum Chordata; class Actinopteri; family Toxotidae; genus Toxotes; species Toxotes jaculatrix. The sequence continues at coordinate 10,925,444 of NC_054412.1, read as the reverse complement.
AGCCAACTCTCTCCAACTCCCCCTTCAGCGATTCCATTGCTGCCACAGGCTCTTTTCTCTTTGCTCCCCTCCTTCCTGTGATTCCACTTAAGAAGGAGCAGAGTTAAAAGAGAAAGTGTGCGTCTTGGTCTCAAATCTGCTCAGCTATGCTTGTTCTCTCATTTTCAGTCTTAATGTCCCATGTTATTGTATTTCATTCTGTAGACCCATCAAAAATCCTTTTGCCTCTTTCCCAAGATGGCTGGATAAATATGTGAAATAAATATTGTTATAGTAACTCCCCGAGGCAGTCAGTTTTATTATTGTGATTCACTAAATCTTAAAATGATATCATACAGTATTACTGTCTGTTCTACCACACCACTGTTTGACCTGCAGACCTGCAGCCCTTGTCTTCAGTCTTATTCATTACAAGGGTGCACAATCAAAATTGTTTTAATTTATACAAACAACCCCCAAAGGATTTTCTGTATTAAAGAGTTAAAGTCTGTTAAATCAATGTAATACTATTCTCTGCAAGTTATTAGATCATCAATGCCACACACATAAACACACACACACACACACAGACATATACACAAACCTGTTCAGCCTTATCTAGTTTTTAACACGCTCTGTCTCTTTGCGTGGTGAGGATCACACAGAGGTTACAGAGAAACAGTCATTCCTTCCCTCTCCACAGAGTAAGCTAGTAATGATCTTAATGAGTTGTGTTTATGTCCTGCCTAACACTTAGTTATACAGACAGTGGCCTCATTAGCACTAATTCAGCAAATGGTGTATACAGTATGTGCACATAATTAGGGGGAATGCAAGAGGGAGAGGAATCGGGGGGCACCAATTTTAAAGGAATAATCACTCTATAAACAGGCTCGGCTGCACTGTGGGTCATAACACTCCATGAAGGCGACTGATCACAAGCGAAGATATAAGCCTGCCAAGACTGCAAAGATACAAACAAGAGGAGCAGGAGTAACTTAGCACAGTCAAACCAGTGCATATAATCAAAGGTTTAGCGACTACTTAGTCTCAAACATTCCCAGTCAACTGCAACAGTGCATTTAGAGTGCATCCTTGTCTAATAAGGCCCTTTCTGCCGCTACTCTGTTCTACAGAGGCCTCCCATGGGTAAAATATAGGCTGCTAATGATAGTGGTACAAGGGTGCAATTTGTACGAGTGAACAATTTGTACAAAAAGAGGAAAGTGAAGTCATTGGAAGTGTGGTGCTTTTCTATGATGGGGAAGTCATTCAGTCTAACTCATTATTCCAGTCAATTCAACAACAGGGAGCTGCCTCATTGGTCCGGCAGTTCCAAGGTCAGCTCCCGGACCCAGCAGCTTGAATCCTGGTGTGGTCATGAATTGAAAAGTATGTACGATGACCAAAGGCAATGCAAAATGTCACTGGATGTGAGCAAAGTGCTGTTTTATCAAGTGATCTCACCGCTATTAGGAAAATGCTTTTACCTTTTTTACTGATATAATTTCTACTGAGTTTTGTCAAGCAGAATTGAAAATCCAACGTGCATTCTTAATAAAGGTAAAAAATATTCTTTCCAATTCACGGTCTCTGTCTGAGTATATCAATTGCATCTATCTATCTAATGCATCTAACAGTGATTTGTGGTCTTTTATATTAAAAAGCTAAATATCGTAATGAGATATTCAGAGAGCCAAGCAGTTTTTCTGCATGATAAACTCTAATGTCATGCTCTGTGTGTCTGTAGTACAATTGTGTATTCTTTAAATATATGTTTGTGTGTGAGTGATCGATACTCAACTGCAGGCGAAGATAAATGGTTGAGTGGAAAATTTCAATCTCTTTACTCAGCACATCGCCGCACATTCACAGCTACAATTATGCTAAGCACAAATATTCTCACACACACAACCAAGGGGAAAAACTCACACATTAAAACATTGACAAGCACAGGTAAACAGACCTTCACACTTACATAAACACAGGCTATTGTGCAATACCGTGTAAACACCACCAGTAGAACAATTACGGCAAAGTGCGCCTCTATTTCGCAAATGAGCACTTTAGCTGTTATAATGAAAACTTCCAGTGCGAGCAAGTGGAAATCAGCTCATTTTGCCCTGGGGAATAATGGGACTCCGTGTCACTGAGCCTGGTGAGGCTCCATCATGCCTAGGAGGTGTAATCGGATGGGAAAGAAACAGATAAAGACCTTTAAAGTCAATAGCGGGTAACAGAATCAGAGGGCTGTATGTTATTAACCTGTGTGCCGAGTAACACAAGACAGCTAAACAGGATAAGAGTTTAAAAAAAATAGGGCTATAATTTTGGGAGAGAAATTTTCTTTCCTTTAATTAAAAAAGCGACAGCATTAACAGATAGTACATGATGGCAGACCTACATGGTTGCAACACCTCCAGACAAATATATTAATGCAATAATATGAAAGATGATAAGTATTATTAGGGTATAGAGTCTAACCAAGGGGGTTGTTTCTCTGCGTATTTGTGTGGGTTTTCTTCCACAGTCCAAACACATGTATCTTAGGTGTGTTTCTTCTGAGGCTACCCATGGCCAAAGCACTGGCCTCAAAACTTGAATTGGTCCCTGGGCTGCGCTGTGGCTACCCACTGCTGCTAAATAGTTATAGCAGAATGGGTGAAAAGCAGAGGGCAAATTTCTCCCCAGGGATCAATGCAGTATAACTTAACTAATGTGCTACACAGTGTATTTTAAGCATTGCTGTCAGTTTAGCTGAGATGAGTTACTATAAGAGAAGTAACCAAATGACACCAGGGTCAAAGCACCGTGTCCTGGTGTAACATTTATGGTAATGCTATGAAGATGTTGTTTTTACATAACTGATGTAGTGGTAAAAAGTGGTGATGGTAAAAGTAATAATATTACATTATATTTCGAAGATGTGGCATCTATGGTGCCGGGGGTGAAGCAGAAATTTATTATATGTGATATTAATTAATATGTATATACAGAAGATGTGTTTAATGCTACTTTTATTGCATGTTATATGCATTTTATGTGATTATGTTTTAGTACTATTACTAAACATGTTCTGAAAATAGAGTTAATTTAATTGAATGAATTGTTTCCTTCACCTTATGTTTCAAAGTTCTCTTTGCAGGCAGCTTCAGTTCCAAAAGCTTTATATTCAGAGGAATAGTGAGGAAACAGTCTGTTGATTGAGGCTTTAAAAACACATCAAACACCTCGAGAGAACCCTCAGAGAGTTCTGTTCCTATTTGCAACTGAATGACTTCAGTGGCTTGAGTGTTTGGTGTCTTACTACTTGAGTATGAAATTATGTGATAGTGACAAGAGAATTGAAAGAGCGTGAGAGTTATTGAGACACAGTGTTACTGCTATTCAAGTGGAGAGTGGGAAACACTCGGAGACAGCTTGACACACCATATCACAGCGCACACACACAAACACACACACAAGTAGACCGCCCACTGTCAGACGAAAACTGATGTAACACTCTGATGCACACGAACATGTTAGCCTGAAGTTACATATAAACACCACACACAAACAAAAGCAGGCGCACAAACAAGGCAACGCACACATAAATATGTTAAAACCGCATGTTTGGGTATGTGACACTTTTTTCTCCTGCTAACCTCATTTGCAATGCAAAGCGAGCATGCACACGTAATTCAGATATCCTGTCATACATATCTGAAATTAAATATCACACGCTGTACAATGTGTGCCCTTAAAAGATAAGAGAGAGCGAGAGAGCTAAAGAAAGCACAAGAGAAATGCATAAAGCATGCACAGTCAAGATAGTATTGTGGACGGAGAGGCCTGAGATTCGACGCGAGCGAGACAGGCCTACGGGAGGGAAAAGAGACAACTCCAAACCGAGCGTAGAAAGAGGGAGGAACTATAGCAGAAAGCGCAACATAAGGTGGATGTAAAAAAGTAGCATGAAGACACTTAAATACATACCTGTCATGCCAACAAAGTGATTCTTTAAACTTAACTGACGGAGGAAAAAAAAATGAGGAAAGGAAAGGGACATAGTGAAGGAGTGAAGAAGAAATCCAGGGCTGAAAGGTTTTCTTCCCTTTTGCTTCTATCAGTGTTAGAGTAAAAGTTGCCACTAACTCATTATTAAGAGCTGAGTGAAGGCAGGACCTGGAACACAACGATAACAAGCACTCACTCTTGAAGAACACAATAAAAGAAAAAAATCAAAGGAAATGAGAGATAAAAAAAAAAGATGAAAGGAGCTAAAAATGAAGGTACAACTGCAAGAGTGTGGAGCAGAGGAGAAAAAAACTGTATATAGTTTAAGTTAATGGACTTGGGGAACTGATTACTACCATTAGGATGGGATGTGTTCGTGTGTCAGGATGAGCGCGTCTGTGTGTGCGTAGTGTGTAGTGTTGACTATAACTGCAGCGTGTGTTTTTGTGCACAGTCCTGACCTTGAATGTCAACTGGGACACACTTATCCACTTCTTCTGCAGACCTCTCTCCCTCTTCCATTCTTATATTTCAACATTTTACCTCCCCTCCTTCCACCTGGACTAAAACCTGTGAGAGCCACAGTCCACTCAAGGAAAAGGTCAGTCATTTCTTCTCTTTATTCTCCACCAATCACCCACCGATGCTCCTGCTGCCACTCTTTTGCCACCACTATCCTCTTTTTCCTGTTCTCTCTCATATATTCTGATCTATATTCTAGTTCTGGTGTTGGTGGCTTTTTTTATTAACTTTTGAAAGAAGGAACATAATGTAACTTAAACAGCTTAAAAACAGACTTAAACTACCATTTCCAACAAACTTCATATAATCTAAAGAGTCTAAGAGCCAGTTAATTATGATCAAGTGTCTGCTATCCTGGCTTTTATAATTAAGATATTGTTTAAACTCTAGCACTAAAAAGACAAACAGTTCAGCCCACTGTTACCACTGTGATCTTGTCAAAAGCCACCTGCCTTTACACACCCACCTGCCCACTTTTGCTCTGCTAGTTCCTTCTACAAATTCTGTAACAGATGGGTGACCAGTGTTTTGATGTGGTATTACTGGCCCCAGCTGAAAAATGTTCTGCCTAAAGAGATAAAACCTGAACCAAGCCTTTTTAGATTTCAAGAAACTCCTTCAAACACCGACCTGCTCAAACCAATGTTGGGTCCGCTGTCAGCCCAGCTTTACCGTTAAGCTTGTTTGCAGATTCAGTCTGTATCTTTTAAGTCTTGTTTTTTGGTAATCGTTACTTTATCCACTTATATTTGAGGTGGGAATTTGTAGCTTTTGGTGTTTAGAGAATCATATCAACTACAGGAAGGATGGCATATTCAGCATAATACCCTGTGAGTTCATTCACTCAAACATGCACACACACACACACACACACACAGTCCCTCACACACAGAACTGGTGCTCCATGCTAACCTGGTAGAGAGTGTGGTTCTTGTCCTTGAAGCAGGGTTTGAGGCGGGAGTAGATCTGCAGGGAGTAGTAGTAGGCTGCCAGCTGGAGCGACAACGCTGAGTGACACTGTTTCTCAAAGCACCTGTTGGCATCCAACACCTACGTGTACAGATGGACAAATGTAAGAAGAAAGTACAAGAGAAACTGTCATCATGGCATTTTAAATATTAATTTTATGTCGGCTGTGAGAGAGTAAAAAATATAAAATATTTTATTGTAAAGAAACGGTCCCATTTCCTTAAAATTTGTCCACAAATAAAACAACAGTTAAAAATCATAAGTTCAATGATCAATAAATCACTGGTTTCAGAAAAAGAAAATCTGTTTTCATGGTGCCGTACCAACCCATGCAGAACCCGCACAGTCAGTCAGTCAGTTTGTCAGCAACGTCACTTTAATACGATTGGAGCTAACAAGCTCTCCAGGAATTGTCTATGTAATATCCACTCCAGCAGTTTAGTGTTTCACTGGTGATGCGGCAAGTGTTAAGACTCATGAGGGATTTTCACTACCTCCACTTGAACACAATCTACTGCTGTGTTTTCATTTTCTTAGCTATCAGAGTATCAGACTGTTATTCTGACAGCTGGCGGGGCCTGGCACGGCAAACCAGTGCAGGAGCAACAGAATGCGAGTTGGGCATGTTTATAGAATGTGTGAACGCTGAGCGAATTGAGGGAGACGCTCAACTATTTGGAAAATGACGTGTATTACGTGAGTAACAACATAATTGTGGTGACCTTTAAGTGCAACTTTGCTTTTGACACACTGATGACACAAACCGTCGACCACAATAGCTCAACTAAGAACATAAGAGATCAATAGAGGATACATATCCACTCAGTCATTTGTCAGAATCATACTAAAATACAATCACAGTTACACTGTTACTAAGACCAGAGTATGTCTGTATGCATGTCTAAAATAAAGCTGTGTGTATATGTGTGAAAGTGTGAGACTGTGTGTCCACCTACCTGAGGCAGGGCCAGTAAGTAGGACAGAGCCAGCATCATGTCCCTAGGAAATGCATCATTGGCCAGCTGCAGCAAAACTGGAAAGGATGGAGGGATGGTGAGAGAGAGAGAGAGAGAGAGAGAGAGAGAGAGAGAGAGAGAGAGAGAGAGAGAGAGAGAGAGAGAGAGAGAGAAAGAAAGAAGAAGAAAAGACTTTAACTAAAACACTGAGGATTAACAACCAGCCCTCCCCTCTTGGAAGACTCTCATCCCACATTTGTTGAATACAGACGACAGTGCTTGTCAGAATACACTTCTCTGTGGGCCACACAAAAGAGAGAGAAGGTAAAAATAGAGGGAGACGAGAGGAAAAGGGTTGGTGTGTGTGGGGGGGGGGGCGTTCCAAAGTCTAACAGCTCCATTAAAAATCATTAAAAATCCCCCCCCCCCCCCCCCCCCCCCCACTACTGTGCGCATGCCTGCGTGCGTGTGCTTGCATATGTTGAGTACAAAAGTGCGTCGGTTGTGTGCACCTGTGTAAGTGTATGGTTTCTTGCATAGAGAGTATTTATTATTCAAAGAGTAAGTACATGCCCACTTCTAATAAGTGCTCTCCAGATGAGTCTAAACTTCATCTAAGTGCACTTTTAAGTTGAATCCCCTGAATGCCAAATTGGCCTATGCACATCTATCAACAGCACAGACAGGAAGAGGAGTTTGATTATAAGAATCAAGAAAGGATCTGTGTTTAACTGGTTTTGACTTGTCTGTCCGAACCAGTGATCTGGCCGAGCCCATGATGCTGACTGGGTATTTGCAATTTATGACTAAAGGTTTCCCCAAACCATTAATGGCTGTGTCCCAATTCTAAAATACATTCTTACTGTATACTATATATTACTTTTACAGTTCATTCTCAACCTTGGAAACAGTAGTTTGACAAAAACAAACCTAACTCAAGGCCCACTTACTCTAGCTATGGAAGAAATCATAACAGCCCACAATGATTTTGATTTAAAAATGACAAAATTAACTTGTTCAACCTTCTTAAATGGGAATATTCTGTTTTTCTTACCCCCCTTTAACCTGAATCTGTCTTGGTTTTGAATTGCAAGACACAATATCACATTTTTCACTCTTTGCTGATCTTTAACAGACCAAACAATCAGCTGATTAAGCGAGAGAATAACTAGCAGATTAATTGTAAATTAAAATAATCATTAGTTACTGTCTTCAACAGTTCTGTCTCCATGACAAATGAGCAGGCTCCAACTGCTGATGAAAACCACGCGATATTGGTTGAAAGCTCCAAAAGAGGCTTAAGGTGACTTAAAGTTGGGATTGTTTTGTCCAGTTGAATATTTATGGCCATTATTTACTGTTTTTGCACAAGAAATGAATGCACTTAATCATTTTGTACTAACAGGAAATTATGCAAAAAGTGCGCCAACGGACACAATTCAACTTCAAGACGCCACGACCAATTAAACCTCAGAAAGAGAGAGGAAAATGTTTTTCCACACATTCAAACATTTTCTCAAGCCGCGTCACCACCATCTCCAATTAGCTTTAATGTTCTGCAGCTGTGAGAAGCTGCACTATTCATTTAGTGCATTGCATTGTGGGATGATAGCGTACTTCAACAGCACAAATTTTAAAAAATATATATATATATTGAGTGTACCTGATTTTGTCACTTTTTGAATGTGAAGACAATATTCTCAAATCCTCTTTAGAATTAGTGCGTAGTATGGAATTGGGACAAAGCCCATGTTTTTGTGGTGCCTCTAAGGCTGATGGGATTTGGAGTCTAGACAGAACTTTGGGCAGAGGGATAGACTTTTATCCCAAATTGTTTGCCTCGAGCCTGTGACCGTCTCACACACAAACACAAAATCACACTCTCAATGCTGACAGAAAATATTTCAATTTACTAAACGAACACCAAACACTGTAAACACACAGACTCCCTCTGTTAATCAGCCACTAACTCTCTCACTCACTCTGTGAAAGCAGTGGGAGAGAGCAGAGAGAAGCAGCAGCAGACAGAATCACTTTGTAGTCTCAGACCCAAGGAGAACAAAAGCCTGTGTTGGTGATAAGAGCCTGAGACAAAATGGAACAGACAGAGAAAAGTAGAGCATGGACACTGGGAAAGAGACAGAGGCGGGGGCAAAAGGGAGGGAGACATACACACTGCAGAACAAAATGCACACTAATATGCATACGTGCGCACACTGGGCCAATACCTGACACATACACTTTGGAGGTTCAGCGTGTGCATGTGTGAGCCGGGGTGGAGTGATGCATCAGTTTAAAGATCTATAACAGCTCTCTTAAACAGAGTGCCCACCCTCCTCCTTTTCTCATTTTTTTTCTCCCCTCCTCTCTTACCCCCCGGGTTTCAATGAGCTACACCTCAGAATGAGCTGATTACACGCCTCTCTAAAGCTACTGATACCATCGGGACAGGAATTACCAGAGGGGTAAACACACACACACACGCACACGCACACACAGAATAGATAACCCTGATTTAAAAAGCATACAGTATTCCTGCTCGTGTGTGTGTGTGTGAGAGAGAGAGAGGAAAACAAGAGAGAGTGATAAAGAGACACCACGTAGAGGATTGGGTGCGTGAGACTGGGCGTATTTGTATGCGAGTGTGTGTATGTCTGTTCACACACACATACACACAGCCCCCACCCATGCTCCTGTGTCAGCTAAATCGTGGACATTGTTAGCAGGGTGGTGAGACAGTGACTTATTACTGCTTCACCTGTGCAGGCAGTGTGAAAGACAACTGGTTATGGTCTGGTCAACGTGTGGCCAATGGCAGAACTCCATGCTGCGCATGTGAGCGCAAATAAGTGTGTCTCTGTATTTCCACACACCGAGTGCTCATGTCTGCACCTTACTCAGCTCAATCCTATCGAGTTACTTTCCACTTGTGTCATCATTAATTACCTCCAGCTTATCTGGAGCAGGTGAAAAAAAAAAAAAAAAAAATCAATGTATTTATTTTCTTAAAGGCCATCTCCTAGTCTGTTTTTGAGGACAGCAGGCGTGGCGGGCCGATACGGGAGTCATTAATCGAAGGTTGTTATCGGACGCCTTGTCGTCCAGACTGGCTTTTCTCTTTCTCGACACGTCGCACTCCGCTCCAGCTCCGAAGGGAAGGTGACTTTTAAGAAGAGAGATATTCATTTGAATGACAGCAGCACAGAGAGAGAGAGAGAGAGAGAGAGAGAGAGAAAGAGAGAGAGAGATAGCTTGGATCTGGTGGAACTTGAGTGTGCGCATGTGTCTATGTGTGTGAGAATGAGAGAATGTGTGTATGCATATCTAAACGTTGGCCCTCCATGGTCAGAGTGTGTTGCCAGTGTCCATGTATTAGTATTCAAACACACTCACAGACACACATACGTTTGCTCTTTATTTTTGTAGTGGCATTGATTTTGGCGAGCTGCTGTGATCCATCACACAGCATAGCCTTGATGTTTTGACTTGATGCTATCTTTCTGCTATGGCGGCAGTGACACGTCATTATTTACTGTTGCCGTGGGGATACATTAATTAATCAGTATGAGGCTATTCTTCCCGTCTTGTCCCCTAGTCCACCACATATGGGCTTCCCTGGCTAGACGGATGAGAGGAGAGAAGAGGGCAGGGTGAGGAGGGGAGGCGAACCAATGCCACAGCTTCACTGAGATGAAGCACAGAGAAACGGTTAGAGTTAAACTCTCACTGACTCTTAGAAAGCACATTCTGATTCACACATTGAAAAAAGAATAAAATAAAAGCAGCATGTGAAACGTCTGGAAATTAAAGGAAGCCTTAAATGAGCATAAAATATTTGAACTACACTCACAGAGCGCTTCATAAGGAACACCATACAAACACTGGGTAGTTCCTCCCTTTGTTCTCAAAACAGCCTCAATTCTAGCGTTGATTCCACACTATGTTGGAAACATTTCTTCGAGATTCTGCCCCATGTTGACATGAATGCATCACATAATTTCTGCAGATTTGTCAGCTGTACATTCATGTTGCCAATCTCCTGTTCTACCACATCCCAAAGGTGTTCTACTGGATTTAGATCTGGCAACTGGGGAGGCCGCTGAAGTTCACTGAACTCACTGTCATGTTCATGAAACCAGTTTGAGATGACTCAAGATTGTCCTGTTGTGACAGGAGTGGAACCCAACATGGTCTTCCACATCGGGTCCCACACCTGTCAGCCAGCGAGTGAATATTAAACAGCCTGGGAAATAAACATGGATATTTAGGAGCTTATTTCCATAAAACATCAGAGATCACACTGAATGTACACACAGTTTTGTCTCTTGACAATTCCAATAATAATTAATAGTTCATTTAAACAACTTGATCAGTCCCCAGAAATGTTCACAACAATGAGAATGTTGCTTTGTGCAATTGTACTACAAATGGAATGCAAGAAGAAAAAAAAAATGCGGAGCCGCAGATGGCAGACAATATGGTCTATCTGTTCTGCAGCACGAGTTCAGTTTTATTTCTATCACACCACACTCTCAGTCAAGACTGCTTCAGCAACAACATGTAAAATACTTCTCAAAGAGTTTTGAAAACAAGCTTACTGTAGTGTATAGCAGATTTTTGGGAAATCGGAACTGAGCAAACTGCAAGACAGTGACTCAAACTGAGCATTAATCGATCTGGAACAAAGTCAGATCTGATTCTAAAATCCCTCTCGCCTTGGTCAACCAATTCAGGGTTAAAGTCAGGCTTAGTCTACCCAGAATAATGGTTTAATATACAAGCCCCAGAATTTCTCTTGCATCAAGAAAAAGGACACACTACACTTTCTTCATTTGTATAAAAGTGTGTTTTTGTACTTGTACATCTATCCTTGTGAGGACCAATTTCAGCCTAGACCTCACAGAGTGAGGGACATTTTGGGAAAATGAAGACATTTTGGTCAGTCTTCACAACTTTAAAGGGCTGTTTGAGGGTTAAGACTTGGTTTTAGGGTTCAGCTTAGAATTGGGTTTAGGTTAGGTTTAGGCATTCAGTCCAGATGGTTAAGGGTAGGGTAAGGGGCTAGGGAATGCATTATGTCAATGAGCGTCCTCACAAAGATATAAGGATAAATATGTGTGTGTGTAACGGCGTGTCACATTCGTGGGCCTTTTCTGCTTACCCTCTGTAGCAGGAAACAGGGTTTTTCCTTCAGTTTTGGCCTCGGCCAATTTGCTGGTTCTCAGCAAAACCTCCGCAAAGTTTTCCTGAGGCATGTTTTTGTAGGACGAATACACATCTTGACTCTACAAGAACAAATGGAGAAGAGAAAAAGACATGTAATACATACACTGAAGGAATCCCCACAGTATGGGCGCAGATTAGAAGATGACACAGGGAGATGTGATTAAGGTGACTGAGCGTCTTAATTCCCAGGAAGTCAGACAGATGAGAGATTGAGTAAACAAATGATCTTCAGATCCGAATAAAGCTTTTCAGCACCAGGCCTTCTGATAATTCGTTTATAGGATTCTTGGACACATTTCTCAAGTGTCTGAGGGGTGAACAACGAAGTTTGTGCTCTCGCTGGCCTCAGAGCTATCGCTTTAACACAGAATGTTTCCTGTCTATCTTTACCACTCTCACTCTATCCATCTTTCCGTCTTGTTGCATTTGTCTCTCTTTCTCTCTCAATCAGCCTCTCCTCCCGCCCCACTTCCTTCATTGAAACTGTTAAGGTAAAAAACCAATCCCATTGATCAGCTGGCTCATAGACAGATGGACGTGGGGAGCCATTATTGGTAGGTGGATGATGGAAGATGGATGAACGCTGGAGATGGAGCGGAGGAAAGGATTTGGAGAGGCCTATTAAAATGTCATGAGAAGAGATGTATCGGCCTTCTCTGTTTCCCCTCGCGTCCACTCTTTTAGCCATCCACATGATTTGTGTCTCTGAGTAAAAAGCCCAGTCATAGCCCAGGGCGACAATTTTCTAGGCATAAAGGTCAAACTACTCCTTTTCTTACTTTTGCTCTTTTCTACCCCCATAACTCCCTCTGTCAACATTCTTTTCTTTTGGTTTTTTATTATCCCCCCATCTAATATATACAGTACCACTACTGCTAGTGTTTTATATCTTTTGCCATTTCTCTAATTTTGGTCACAATCATACCATCAGTCTTAGGTTTGTCCTTCTTTTTCTGGAAAGTACTGCTCCAAATTGCTTTTAGAATTAAAAATATTTACTGAAATCAATATTCATTTGGTCTCAGCACTGTTTTTGAAGGAATTTATAAAAAAAAAAAGAGAGAAAAAAAATCTAATTAAATGCCTTGAGTCATAAACCTACTCAGGCATTTTTGTTATAATTTAAGAAGGTGTCCTGAGGTAAAAAGGGAGGAATAAGGACAACAGAAATGTGAGAGGAAGATAAAAAATAATGAGCCAAGAGCCACACGGGTCTTAAGCCACTCACCAGGTCTACATAGGGATCCTCAATGAGCTCCTGATAAAAGGGGCTACAGCCTTGACGCTCCAGGTTGGAGTTCTCACAAGCCCCCTCCTGACTAGTGGCTCCTGTGCCGTGACCCTGTGGAGCCATCAAAACATCATTAAACTTTCACAACATGCCCACAGCAGTGTCATCTCTCTCTGTCCCACAGCTCACATCCTCTCCGTTTTTCTCTTTCCTTAGAAACCTGTGACCACGAGTGTCACCCCTCCCCACCTACCCACCCAGCACACACACGAACTGTCAATCTCCGCCCTGGTGACCACCGAGCCAGTCCAGCCGCCAGCGACCGCCAGATATTGAAATATTCAACAGACGAGCCAATTAATTATGCAAGAGATGAGCTCTTGATTGCTTGTTTTTGAATGAAGCCTATGAAGTCTGTGGGCGGGGGTGTGTGAGGTATGGGGGCACGGGCAGACATTTCATGCGCACATACACTGTGCAGCTCAGGGGTCAGTGGGGTTAAAAACAAGCATTAAAACAAATACATCTAGAGAAATTGCACTGTTGGCATTGTTGGCAGCTTGATCGTGCCTTTCACAGCACAGTACTGATTATGAGTTCATAAACATACATTTATCAATACAACACACAAAACCACACACATTTAAACTCACATGGTTTGTAGTTAGTTCACTCATTAGGGTTTAGTTAGTTCACTTTATTGTCCCTAATGTGGAAAATTGTCTTCAGCTTCAGCACCGATGTCATAAATTAAAAACAAGACAGTCAAAATGTTCTTACATGAAGCGGCCGGAGGTAATTGAGCGATTCTTTCCACCAGCGGTGGTCACTGACTGCGGTCAGCACAGCCTTGGTTGTAAGTCCTGTAGTAGTCAGCACTTCCATGGTCTTAGCTGTAGTCCTGTGCAGAAGGTCCCCCGCTTTACCCACAGAGGATCCCACAGTGGGAGCACAGGCCTACAGCAAGCAGGTGAAAGAGTGGTGGAAGGATGGACAAAAATGTTATTGTTAACTATGTTAACATGTTATTCTAATACGCCAGTCCTCTGTCTTGGCAGTAGTGGCCACAACAGAAGTCTTTGCAACTTGGATTTATCCTGAATTAGTAATACAGGATCCTCTGAACACTTCCTTTTTCCAAATGAAAAGCATTATCATCTGAGAGCTACATCTGTATTGTGATATTAAACCAAAATTTGGAGCTGAGCACCCTTGAGTACCAGTGAGGCATTAGATATGGTTGTGGTTCTGTTTTTTATAACAGTAGGTACTTCAGAGGAGCACTTCAGCAAGCACAGGGCTCTGTGTGTTTGTCAGTTTGTTTGTGTACTGCTTAAGGGAACTACAACAATCCCTGCATGAAAGACATTAGAGTGTCACACTGGTAAAGGACTGTGGAGTAGGGGGGGCAGATTCATTACACTCAGCAGAGCTCTGTGATTTTTCCTCTCAGACAGAAACACCTTAAAGAAAATAGAATTGCTTGTTTCTTACAGCAAAAGTTCTATATTTTGGCTTATGTGCTTTCTGGTGTAGAGTTTGATGAAAAGATCGATAATACTTATCTGTCTGTCAAATATAAGGCTACAGCCCTAAGACTGAAAACAAGGGGAAACAGGTAGCTTGGCTCTGTCAAACAGCAACAAAACCTGGCGACCAGCACCTCTGAAGCTCACTAAAACTTTTTTTTTTTTTTTTTTAATAATTTTTTTTAAATGGCGGGTTATATGCTGGACTGAGTCTTGGCTCCGAGCAGCTATTTCCTGGAATCTCAACTGTTGTCAATGACTCCCACGACTAGAGAAATAGTCTGGCAAATAACTCACATTAAATGGTGATTTGTCATTTTTACACTTTGGTTTTTGTACAGATTAAACAAACAAGATATAATGCACTGATTAGAGAATGTCAGAGATGGATTCTCTTACCTTTGGACAGGGCTAGCTGTTTCAGATAAGCTAAGCTAAGCTAAGTTAACCTAACCTAACCAGCTGCTGATTCAAGATTCATATTTAAAGGCACAGACATGTGAATGGTATTGACTAAGAAAACGAATAAGCATATTTGCCAAAATGTCAAACTATTCCTCCAAAGCAAAGCAGGATTTTGTCAAATCAACATTAAAGTAAAATCAATATTTGCCTCTATTGTTCAGCCATTCTGAGAATAATGAAAACTCAAGGACCAATAAAGATACCTCTTTCACAAATAAAGAGCTTTTGTCATCTTTAAAATGAACAAAAAATTAACAAGTGAATGGCGCAGTGGGATGGGAATTACATTCTTGTTGTGCTTTTTGAAAGCACACCACTAATTTCCATGGTATGTTGGTTACTGCACAGTTGAAAGGGATTTTAAAACCACATTTAGAGGGTCAGTGGGCTGGGGCCAAATCGTTTAGTGCCTTTCATCAATACTTTATTTGGCAGGGGATTCAGGGTCAGGGAATGAAAGGAACCCAAACACGCATACACTCAAGACATTAAAAAAAAAACCCCAGAAAACCAAAAAAAAAACACACACACACACAAATAAATGCACCCCCAGAGTGCGCACACGCACATCTAGAGGGCTTAAATATATACGGCTGAGGAGTAGTGACATCAATACAACAATAAAATGACAACAGACAGCTTCAAATGAGCACCCATCCGCACACAAAGGGGATGCAATGCAAGTCATGAAACATTAACACCCACTCAAGGCATCATAAAGCTGGCAGTGCTGAAGGGAAGAAGAAGGAGAGGCATAAATAAAACAAGGGAGCCGAGCAACCTTAACACTAGATTTATACCTCATCAAATATGGAGTAATAGCAAAACACACGAATCCAACAAAAGGACAGAGACACACCCACAAAGGAATAGAGAAACATTCAGCTCAGACAAAGAGCAGACATACGGGAAAACACGTAAACGCACAGAAAAAAAAAACAAATTATCACATGAAGATTAACACACACAAACCTTCACAGAGTCTGTCTCGTCTGCCTCTCGCCCACTCTCTGTAATAACAGGCTCCATTTGATAGTTAACTGCCTGATACAACACCTGCAGGACAGAAACAAGGAGGAAGAAGGATAAACATGAGAAGGGATTTGATGTTTTCTTACATAACCTGTTGTTCCAGCCAAAAAATCTGACTGCTTATATGAAAAAATTGAAATGTGGTTACAATTGGTCGAATTGAAAGGCACAAAGCTGTGAAAGGAGGGAGTGTTCACCATCGTTTTTTCTTTCGAGTCGGTGTTGTTTTGGTCATTGGAACAATATTTAGCTGTAGGTAGAGAAAGAAAATCTGCACTAACGGCTAAAGAGCTCACTCTTGTGACCCTTTAAAGCAAAGCTACTACTGACAAATTCTCGCCATAGCTATCTTAGTTGAATACTTTCTAGAGACCTGATAAGCTGAAACTCCACTATTTTAATTTAGAGAAAAGTGTCTAAAATAAAAATTAGTTTTGTGGCACAAATATTTTTCCTACCTTGTTAATCATCTTGCCACCCCTTAGAATTATCATGCAACCTTGTTCCCTTGGTTGCGGACCACTGTTTGACAAAGTAAACACTGTATGGTCATCTTAGATCAGTGGATAACTTTTAAGATAAAACACCTGATACTAGCCTCATTAGAGTCCCTTTTTGATGTCTTTCTACACCAGTATGAAAGGTTCATCAGTACGATCTCCAGTCCCATTTGTAAACAAATGACATTAATTTGTCTACTGGTCTGCTGTTTTGTCAGTTCTTTCCTATATTCATGAAACCTTCTTCTCTCAGCCACTGTTTCTTTGCCTGAGATGCTTTGTGCCACAGAATTTTTGAGGCAAATTGGACACAAAAATAGCTGCAGACAAAAGGTAGTTAGTAACCAGAATTACACTTGGGTTTAACAGATTTTGTCTTATGTGACAGTAAACTAAAAAGCTTTGTGTTTTGGACTGTAATTGGACTGCATTTTGAAGATGATAGATTCCTTTGCAATATGAATGCTGCATTACAACTTCTTACCTTGTAACTGCCATGACAAAAAATAAAATAATTACCACAGTGATAACTTTCCAAAGTTGCAAAAGCATGTGTCAGGGTATTATGAAGCTCTTTGCAGTGTTTCTGGCGTCTGAGAAACCTTAAAACTTATGGATCTACAGTATTTACTCAAACTGGAATTCAAGACTTGTATTGCTTGTATAGTCTCACCATCACCCAAAGCAAGACAATAGAAATCCATATTCATCAGATCCTAATGGAAGGTACAGCAGAGACTAACCTGACTTTGCAGGTCACTGGAGGCAGCCAGGAGGCCGTGGATGTTGTCCGGGGGACAGTGGGTGAGAGAGAAGGCTAAAAGCTCCTGCCGGGCCTCCAGGTTTCCGTAGCCCTCACACTGACCGAGCAGACTGCACACCTCCCATGCTGGACTGTAACCTGGAGGAAGAACAGATGGAGGTAAACAAGGCAGGGAGGTTAAGTGCAGTGAAATCTAGCAAGGGAGGCGAGATGGGGGGGGTTGGCGGCTTTGAATTAAAGTGAAAATGAGTGCGGGAGATAACAGCAAACGCGATAAAAGAATCCATTAACACATCATGCAGCAAGAGAAGATGATACGCAACATGAGGTCAAATTGTCAAATATAAACACACAAATTTACTCTCTTCTCACACAAATAGAGACAGAGGTAGTTTTCAGTTCTATCAGTGTCCTTCCATCTCTGCTAACCCACCCTGAGTCCTATCAGACAGACGACCAAGGCCTAATGATACACAAAATAGAGCATACACTCATATTATATGAAATCTAGGAATTTGAAGAACACAAATGCAGAGAATATAATGCTGAGATGTGACAATACAATAAAGCGTAACCTTCCAAGCCCTTGGGACATTAATACACATTTAAGCCTGCAACACGTTTCCCCTTGAAGAAAAATATCAGCCCGACGCACTGTAATAACTGCGCTACATTTGTTCCAGCTTCATCACAGTCAAAAACCAACACACCGCACTGACTTCATTCTTACAAACAGATTCAATTATTCCCACTGCGTTCTCAGACAGAGAACACTGGTGCTTATCTGATTACACCTTCTCTCTCTCCCCGACACTTTTTTTTCTTTCTCATTTGCACTGTCTACCGTTACTCAATGCTGTGGGAAGACTCTGTGAAATTCTATTCACTTTAATTCTTCTGTGGCGTAACATCAAACGGGGGTCAGGCAAAATATCATTATCTCAGTGACCGCTTTAAATCCCTTCAGGGAAAGTCTGAGGAGAGGACGGAGTAGAGATTGGAGTATTATTGTGATATCATACTCCTTATTATTGTTCTTGTGCATGAGCAGACACAAAATCCCTCCATGGATGTGAGAGGCCCAGAGCAAGTAATTCTCAAGTGTTTGGATCCATAAAAAAACCATTACAGACACCAACTTAAAGTGACATCAAAGAGCACAAAAACCACAATGTAGGTGGTAATTATAGAACAGATGAAGAGACACCTGTGTGGTTGCCACAGGCTCTAATCATCTTTGGTAAATTTGGGATTTTCACCTTAATTGCAGTTGGTTTCAGTTTAAGTTTATTTCTTTCATTCTGTAGAATGTGCTAGTTGAAAGTAAATTACATGCAGTACTCCGTTCTTTTTTCTTTTTTTTTCTTGACAAAGCAGAATCTTTTCCACTTTTAACAATCGTTTCTATCAGTAATGACATCAACTCTATTACTTCTGACTTCTGGGACTCCTTTAGACGTAGCTTATCGTGGATGAGGCAACCAGGTTTTACGGAGAGACTTTTCAAAAACATCCAATTACCACTTTAACCTTATTATCTGAACCATTTATTTGGTGCCATTGGCATTTCACCTTTGATGAGCATACTGGGGCACACAAAGATATTTGAAATGTCATCAACGATTATAATTTGGGTGGATTTACTTTAGGGCTCCACTTAGTATCTAATCCACTTCCAGTAAGTGGTTTAGATACTTAGACTATACTGGGAGGTTTAAAGGAACAACTCAACATTCTGAAAAATATGCTCATTGGTTTTCTTACCAAGAGTTAGATGAGATACCACTCTCACACCACACACACCAATGTGATAAAACTAGTTAAGTGAGTGTTAGCTTTAGCAAGAGCTTTGCTTCCATGACCTTCTATTAACTAAGGTCATGATACTGAAGCTAGTTCGCTGCTCACAGCTGTTTGCTGACAAACAGCAAAATAGAGCGTATAACACTTTGATTCTGGTAGAGCTTGTCATAAGCTGAGGAGGGTGCAGCTGACTTGTGTAAAAATTGCAATAACTCACCTAATGTTCTAACTGAGAAAAGTGGCAGACAGGTAGGAGGTATGGTCACATTAGCTTCTCCACAAGCTTCAGTGCACTTTGTGATACTTCTGTCAACCACCTGGCTGCGTACTGCTTCACAGTTTTTCAGTGTCATCTACCTACCTGCAGCCATGAGGTCCTGACAGTGGATGTAAGAAGCCTTGAAGTCCAGACATTGGAGAGCTTGCTCTGCCAGCAGGGTCAGGACTTGGCCTTTTCGCGTGGCCTCGTCATCTCCTGGACACGCAGACAAAGATATTCATTTAGGCAGACATCAACACTGGAGAGGCGCAACACACAAACATAGACACGTTTCCCATTTTAAAAATGTATTTTTTCATCTTGAGAAATGTCAAGCTGTCATAGCCAACACAGCAAATCTCATAATCCTGCACATCACATATAACATCTGGCTTAATAAACCTCTTATTAAATCTCCACCTGACTACACTCACACATACACACAGGCTCAAAGTTGGAATGTAAGGACGTCTAAATGTATTAGCAGCACCACAGACCAAGCCCGAGTCAACATATTAATCGGTGTCTTGAGTAAATGAGGTTATTGCCGTGTCTTTTCATCTCAAAGAGGGAGTATGAAATATTAAAAAAAAAAAAAAAAAAAAATTCTCGCTGTCTTACTAAACAGGAATAAATCTCAGTTTGATATCTTAATGTTGATGGGATCGGTTGGGGTGTTAACATTCATGTGGCGACTCGGGACAACCTTTGATCTCAGTGTAGGCTCAATAAACAAAAAGGAGAGGACAGAGCGATCAAAAGAGGCACGGGCAGAAACAGGACTTCTGAACAAACCTGTACACTGAAGATCAAAGATCAGCGGTTGAGATGAAGAAATGCGATGGTACTGGATTGGTATGTGTGTGTAAGTGCGTGCATGCGTGGGTTTGTGTGCGGAGTGAGCGACAGATAGAAATGCAGTGTTTACAGCGAGGGGGGGAAAGAGGTATTGGTCAAATATTTTCAGGGTGACTGGTGAAAGGGTGTCTTCAAAAGCTGTCACGACCTCAATATAGATGGCTTGTGTGCATGTGTGTTTGTCAGCACGCCTTCATTCACCCTGTGTTCTTCTAGACCAAATGCTTTTATCAAGCCATCCTCTGCCCTTTTTTCAAGACGATCTAAATCATACATCTTGGAAATCCAATTGAAGTCTTTACCTGTCCTTGATGGACCAATCAAAGGGTGGGATGAAAAGGTGAGGAATGTCAGAAAAACAACAAACAGAAAACACTCAAGTTAATAAGCTCTGACTACATGTGATCTCCGGAGGCTCTTTACTGGGTCATCACCAGAATCCCTTCCATGTCAGCACAATTTAATTCTCTTTTGGAATTTCATTCTCATTGATTCATTCAGACAAAAACAAGTTTTTTCTTACCCGTTCCCCATAAGACTGAATGATTTACAGAGCATTTCTGTAGACCAAGGCAGGAACTAAACCCTTAGGGTTTTTAACCGGCATGCTGGTGATACCTGCATTAAATATTCACCACAGGGCCCTGGAGCTATGCGCCCTTCAAAAGCCTCCCCCCTGCATTTATTTATTTAAAAATTTGTTTATTCCTCTTCTCATCTCCCTCTGCCTCTTTTTTTTCTGAAACCACACAGTGAGAGCTGCCTGCTGACTGAAAGTGAGCAGCTCAGACGCAGAAATGCCACAAGGCCGGTTAGCAGGTTTCCTTTAGCTATTTGACAGGCCTCAGACAAGGAAGACAGAGTGAGCTGCGAGTTAAGAGACAGAGGACAGAAGACAGAGGAAGGCAACAGAGCCACAGAAGGACACAGAAGAGGCAAGCTCATATTCTTGAAGAGAAGAAAGAGAAAACAAACATGGAGACAGACAAAACAGAAATGTTCATGTCATTTGGGAAGACAGGATGACATCTTGTTTTTTCCATTGAGTTGTCAGTTTACTTTGGTCACGTTGGGGAATTGTGGTTGGGGGTTGAAAAGGTCCCAATACATAAAATATGGACTTTTTTTTTTTTTTTTTTTAATTTCATGAATTTCATCTAAGAAATTCATGAAGTTGTGAATTTTGCTGTGATACAGTTCTGCAAACTGGAATCCCAAATGGGAGATGCAAGAGCTCACACAAAATATATAATATAATAAAATAAATTAAAAGTAGGAAAATTACATTTGGAATTATCACAAGTAGACTGATGTAAAAAATCTTTCTCAGTCAGGAGTCTCTAATCACGGTAACTCCTAAAGAGAGAAATATTTAGTTTAAAGAAATGAAATCTGTTTACTGAAACTACTCGTAGATGAGGCTCGTCAGAGGCTTTCTTGGCAAGTTTTGTGAGTGTGTGATGCGGCTTTAAGAGCCGAGTCCTCTTTAAGTGTAAGTGGTTCCAAAGTGCACTGAGAATTAATCCAAAAAGTGTTTTTCAACTTTCCTTCTACATTCTCTACATAGGCAAAGGGCTTGCATTGAAATCTATCTTTTGGTCGAATTTTACTGTTAAAACTTCTTTTTCGTGCATTCCTTCTCGACAATCACAGCTCTGCAAGTGGTACTGAGAGGCCAATAATCTTTCAGATATTTTCTGTAAAATAGAATAAAGAAAAATACTCAAAAAAAATAGACTTAAAGTTTGGAGTAACTAAAATCATTATTACAACAACTTCTTTTTAAGAAATCATACTAAGCTGAAAGCCTCCTACTAGCATATGTCAGCATTAAAAGACGCTGGAGGATCAATATTTTTTATCCGTGAGTTTTTAAAGCAACATGAGGTGATGAACACGGCTCCAAAGAGGCCAAACACTGTATGCCTGGATTCTAAGTACAACAAACCCAAGAACTCCTCATTTTTTTAAACATGGAAAATTCACCAGTCTCAGATAATATGTTACGGCTAACATGGGGGTGAAAACTGACCACAGAATGAAACAGTCAACAACGGAGTCATGTAAACTTAACAAATCCTGGTGTACAGAAACGACTTAATGGCTTAGTACTGAACCTGTCCCGCACTGTCAAAACTATGTGAAATTTGAGCAAAGGAAAAAAGGTTTAGAGAGCACACAAAGTAGTGTGTCTGGGGAATGAAACTTGCTCGCTCCTCCATGGGGTGTGTGTCTGTGTGTGTACTTGTTCATATATCCCAGTGGGGACTTCAACTTGAGTGCACACCGTGATGAACAATAATCCATGGGAACTCATATGGTGAAAATTGAAATCGCTTGATTTTAGGGTAAGGCGTTTATTTTTGATGGTTAAGGTTAGAGCAAAGGGCTAAGGAATGCATTATGTCAATGAGTGTCCCCACCGGGATAGTGGAACAAGTCTCTCTGTATGTGTGTGTGTGTGTGTGTGTGTGCGTGTGTGTGTGAGTGCTTTAGTATGGATTTTTGCTTGCAAGCGGCAACACCGCTCATGAAGATGAATTTCCCTCTTGTGTGAGAACTGTCAGTGCACTCGCTGAAAGTACCCACGCATGCTGGGGTACATCTCTGTGCCTCGTGTAGGCGGTCCTTTCTCTCTTAATCTCATGAGCTATGTCATGAAACTGCCATCGGAGGAGAGAAGACTCTTGTTCATTGAGTGTTAATCTCAAACACATTTTTAACATAATAAAATGGAGAAAAAAAAGGGACGGTAAAGATATAATGAGGCCAGTGGAGATAATGAGAAAAATGACTTGTTGTGTGTCACTGTGTGTGTGTGTTTTTTAGGTACCTGCCACTCGCAGAAGTGAGGCCAGATTCAGCAGAGTGGTAGACTGCTTGTAGGCTGTGGAGCAGTGGGCGATGCACTCTTCTATGAGAGACAGACGGTCTGATCGCAGGCGCACTGGGAGGGAGGCAAGGAAGACAGAGGAGGAGGGGTGTCAGACATGTTTTGTTTCTAATTACTATATTCGAGTTACAGATGTAAACACACGTACAATCCATAAAATAATCGTTAGCTTCAGTCCTAGAATAAAGCTTCTTCTCTACATATCATGTGTGCACATGTATATCTACTGTGTCTCTATCTGATATGTATATAATGCTAATTTTTTTAGATAGGTTTCAGACTTTTTCATAATATGAGTTCAAGAAATAGAAGTTGCCAAACAAACACATTTTCATATTTTTCTAAGCTTGCACTGAAAACCTGAGAAATAGCACGTTTAGTGCCTCTGCAGCCCTCTGTGCTTTCTCTGCACCCCACTGAGGATCTTTATGGCTTGGCATCACTCTGGGCGAGACCTAGAGGGAATTCTGGGGAGGTGGTGTCTATGAAGCATTGCCTTAGGCTCTGTCGGAGGGCTGCAGAAGACAGCCTAAGATGGATTACGTATGCTCACATCCTTTGACTTCATACTTGTGTTTATCTGAGAGTGCACAAACCCAGTGTGAGGGTTGGGGCTTTTAAATTTTGTGAAAAAGAGAAATGTGTATTTTTTTGTGTGCGTGTGTACAGTATGTGTGTGTGTGTGTGTCCTTGGGTGAGTACAAATACTTGGTACAAGGACACCACAGGCAAGACAGAGCCATGGAGACAGCCTGGCCCTGAGCACTAGAAATAGGCTTGAGAAAATAATCACTGATATAAAACCGGCACAAAAAAGTAATAATTGAAGACTTTTTTTTTTTTTACCACAACTCCCTTTCTTTCGGCCCTTCTTTCCATGTTTCTTTCCTGTGCTGTTTATTTCCCCTATTCCTTCCTTCTGTCACTTTCTTTCTAAACTCTCGTGTTCTCACTTTGTCTTGCAGGTAAGAATAAGTGGGTGGTGAAAAAATAATGCAAGTAGACAGCAGGGAGCAAGGAGAAAGGGGAATGAGAGTAAGGGGGCAAAGAAGGAGTGGAAAAAAGAAAAACTAAGGGATAAGTGATGCAAAGAGAGAAAGAACAGAAAGGAGACAGAGAGAGAAAGTGAGATGGCAATTTATGGCTCTTTCTGTCACAGTGGTTTTATGCTGGCAGCTCAGTTTGATGAGGGCAAAGCAGAGGAGGAGGCCTCGGGGGCAAACAACACCTCGGTTCAGAGGTGAGGCGATGAGGGGCCAAGCTGGTTCATTCTGGCTCCACAGTTTCCTTTAACAGAGAGCCATGGCAGTAGGGTACCGATGTGGAGTCAGAAGAGAGAGAAAGAAAGAGTGTGGAGGTGAATGCTGATTGGTCAGGTTTACAGATGGAGCAGGAATATAAAAAAACGATGGGGGGGGGGGGGGGGGGGGGGGGTGTGTATATGTAGGAGAGACCAAACACTTCAATCCTAATTAGGCCATCAGGCAGATGTTGTTTGCTCAACAGTTGATCCATAAATAACCATATATTTAGATATAGTGGCAAGAGGAAGTGACATATGGAGGGTTGGTGGAACTGACAGCAGGGATGGTGACAGGTTGGATGGTGCATGGGTGAGGGAGGTGGGCGTCCTTACATCCTCTACATGTCCTGAGTTTAAATTAAAAACACCAGAATGAACAAACAACTGCAAAGTCGACAAAATTCAGGAAAATAAACACACTTGTGGTGAATTAATCAGTTTTTTTGTTCTTCCCAGAGACACACACGAACATTTTTCACTACCTTGCAAGGGGAGGATGTTGACATTGAAGTCTTCCAGTTGGCTAAGGGCACTGATGAGATCCAGTTCCTCCTGGACGGCTGGAGGACAGTCCGTGATCAGCTGGAGACAGGCCCTAACAAAGACAATGGATCATTACAAATCAGCTATATTCATCAGAACAAAGATTCACGGGAAACAGCTAGCCCGGCTCTTCTGGCGGTTCTATCTATTATATTTGTTTAATATGTATAAAAAGTATAGTGTAAAGTCTTTATCCTAAGCTAAGCTAAAGGAGTGCTATCCATAGCTTCATATAAAGTTGAAATATATAAGAGCGGTTTTCATCTTGTCATCAAATTTTCCGCCAGAAAGCGAATAAGCATACTTTCCAAAAAGTTATACTATTGCCTTAAATATCAGGAAGGAAAAGTGAAATTAAAATCCATTAAAATCATATACTGTGTTCTACATCAAGACAAATTCATTTTAAACATGGGTGATGGTAGTTCAAACAAACCACATGCATTTAATCTGACAGTTTTTCAGAAATGGAGGAGCAACTGAACTGACTGACAGACAAACCAAGTGGGAAGGACTAAATGAGTTTTGCTTATTTTGGTAGAGATTTTCAAAGTTGTAGCGAAAAGTGTTTATCAAGTCAGTGAAGTTTGTTAAGTTTCAACATCGTGATCAGAAATGTGGTGCCACTGCTCAAACAAACTTATTTACAAAGTCTAGACTAATTTGACGGATCTACAACAGGGGAGTTTTCTCTCGCAACACAATCCACACTCATTACCCTTAATAGGATTATGCAGCACAGTACTTAGCATATGTAACAGCACAGTGAATGTGTGTGTGTGCCTCTTTAAAATGCAAGTATACATTCATTTTCTTGGTTTTTCATCACACAGCTATACAGCATGGGAAAATACAGCAGAGACAGAGAGAAGAAGGGAAAAAAAACTAAATGATTAATTTTTAAATAACATAAATCCCACATAAAACAGCAGCTTAAAGAAAAACTCAGAATCAGTGGAGTGGAGAGGAGGGAACTTGTCCTTGAGATATGTATTCAAGGAAGAAACAGTTTTCTTTAACCCTCACAGTTAGTGAACAAAGACAGCTAACCAAGAAGAAGTAGTGTCTTTATCTGCATAAGTAAATAAATCAAAACCGTGCATCTAAAAAACTGCATGAATCCATACTGTTAACTAGAGTACACACACTCAGCAAAACACTCTGTAAGCAGCTTCCCACTCTTTGAGCATGGTTGGTGTTCTTGCCAGGAACAAGAGGTTTGTCCTGGCAAATGAGAGGTGTGGATGGGCGAATGAGCGACAGAAAGAGGGCATGTTGATTATGTACTCATGCTGTGAAGGGTCTGCAGGCGCGTGTGTGTGTGTGTTTGTGAGGGGAGACGGCTTTAGAAAAGACGATGGCGAATAATTCTATTTCAGTTTCAAGAGTCACGATGTGCTTTGCAGCATGTACTCTGTAATTTGCAGATAACTACTCTCTGTTAAACACACACGGGTTAACAACTGTAAAGAGGTTTTCAGTGGAACGCCAAACCAAGCTGCACACCAGCACATCGAGCAGCAGCGTACTGACGCAATCACCGTCTCTGTGTCATTTCCGCTCCAGCTCTCTCCTACTCAGGATCTCCACAAGATGAGCTTTCTCAAATACCAGAGAGACGGTTTGACAACGAATCAAATCGGCATTTTTGGGCTTATTTCTCACTTTTTTTTTTTTTTGCATTATGGTTGTTGAAATCTGGGCATCTTTCTCACCGGAGTCCTTGCAAGTTTCACAAAGCAAGACATTTAGACAACCTTTCATCTATCTAGAACTGAAGTGAAAGCAAGTTAATGAAACTGGCCTGAAGTTTAAAGCGAGCAGAAAAACAGACACGCTGACGACGACAAAGTTGAGCTGAAAATCAAAATCATGTTTCATCAAATCTGACAACACTGCATTCACTGAAACAAATGATTTATGTATTGATTTCGTCTGGTTCTGATAATGACAAGCATGTCAGACAAACCTAAAGCCAAAGCACCATAATAAACCTTAATACAATAACTCTTACACCTTACTGCCTGTATTACTGACAGCAAAAGTAACAACAGTTGAGCTTATTTTATATTACTTGAAAGAGCTCAACTATATTTTAAGAATCTAATGATTTTCAAAGCCATAAAGCTGCATTATTTGATTTTTGGGCCACCTGGGGGGAGCACAAATAGCTATAAACAAACTATTGTCATGTTATCACCCAATAAAGTGAATCTGGGAAACACGTTAGCAAATAGTTGCACATCCAGCAGATACAGGGCAACATTATCATGTATTTGTACTCGCATTTAAGTCAAATTAGCTCCGTTTCTGTCTCCACCAACTCCTGTGGGAAATATCTGGCTTGTTAGCTACTAAAAGCTCCATCATCTAACTGATAACTTTGTCTGTTAGCCATTTGGCACCTGACAGGTGGCGTACAGTGTACACTAAAGCTGTGGGATGATAAACCAAAGTAATGAGATGAAAGACAATTCGTCACTACATGCAACCCCATTCATACCACACATCGTCATTTGATCTGTTGTGATTAGAAAAATACTGGTTAGTGCAGATTTAAACATTTATTTACAAACTCTAAACTTTTTTTTTTCATGTTTTTAAGGGCCTGTCACTACTCTGTTTGACGTTTGTCTCTTTTGAGTGTTTATGAGCATCTCTCAGTCTCTCTGTGTGACTGTGTCACACTTCTGTCTCTCCAGAGTGATGCTTTGAGATCACTTCAGCAGTTGGAGGGGATCCCCGTGTTATTTTAAGAAGAGTCTCTTTGTCCTTGCGTAAACTCTTGCTAAGTGCCACTGACCGCATCCGTTCAGGACACAGGCAGGTGCAGTTAGCGTATCTCTCTGAGCATGTATGTGTCTGTGTGTGTCTGTGTGTCTTTGGTATTTAGTACACAGGCTGAAATGTGTGTCTGTGGAGCAGTTATTTTAATCTAAAGGACACAGGCTGCCAGTCGGCATGGACTATTAATTTCAGAGCGACAGGCACATGTTCAGACACCACTTTCTGTCTTATATCTCAAATTCACATGCAACAAACACACACACACACACACACACATTCACACATAGAGGCACGCACACACGCACACAGTGGGAGTGGTACAATGGATGATGTTGTCCAAGTGTGTGGAGGGGGGCCTATGTATTAGTTACTATAAATGAATGACGACCCAATTTCTGTCCCACTTCTCCACTACGAACAGACGGTGAGGGGTCATTCCATGCCAACTCACCCAGAATTCAGAACTTTTCCCCTGTTCATGTCATTTATTATTTAGGTCCTAGGTGAGTTGGGATGGAATAACCCTAAGGTTAGACACCCACTGACGCCCCTCTGGGATCTGAAACCAGCAACACGCAGATTTGCAAATACTTGGTATAAACTTCATGTAACATACTGTAGGAGATGAAATACAAGCAGTCGCCACTATTTTTTTCCTGGTCATCCATGCGAACACAAAAACATCATCCACCCACACAGAAATAAATGGTTTTTCTCATTCATCACAACAAGCAAGGTCAAAATCTCAGATAGCATACAAACACTTCGGCTTGGCAGTGTTTGTACAAGTCTGATCAGAAATTACATGCAATTCATAAATTTACTAAAAAAATACTGAATTTCTAACATTTATCTTAACTCTAATCTAAACTAATTTAAATGTAAAGTCAGGCTCTAAATTTCAACTGGCCCCGTAAAGAAAATGACCAGTGAAAAAATTCTTACTAGTCCTCAAAAGAATGAATACTCCTCATTTCCCTTCAAGATTCAAGATTCCAGATTCAAGAGTCTTTATTGTCATTATGCAAGGATAGCAAAATTTTGCAGAGATTCCCGGCTTAAAGGCAATTCCCTTCTCACCTAGCCAGGCCCATGCAGGGGTCCGTCAGCGTCGTGGAAGAGTTGAAGTATTCTCTGGCAGCAGCCAGCACCAACTCCACACTGTTGGCATAGGCCACCTTCAGAGCGTAACCTTTACCCCGAAATGACAAGCTGACAGGAATATCCTGGCTGACCTGGAAACATTAATTCAAAATCAAGACATCAATGAGACTGCAGCATTAGAATTCATAATGGGCGGTTTAATATCCGGAGACCCCAATGGGCAGTGTGAGTGTAACTCTGAAGTAGAGTCGCGAGTCGTATTTAAATATACCTTGGAGCAGTGCATGAGCTGCCCTGCGAGGCGTACGTTCTCCACACGGCTGGAGCACAGCAGGGACTCAACAAAAACCTGCAGCAGTTGGGGAAGGAGAGGAAATATTATGCAGGAAGAGACAGTGTTCAGTGTTCAAGTGAGCGAAAGTTTTAACATTGTTTCATAAGCTGCATCGTCATTTTATTTCATTTAAACTCTGGTTCAAAATGTGCATACAGAAACATTTTCACCTTTAATTACTGGTACACTTTTTAATCTAATAAAATCTGAGTATTAGTTGTATAACGTGGGTTTAGCTGCTCTGTTGAGGTGCAGTACCTGGTGACATGTCTCCGGTTTCAGACAGGTATAGACGTTCTGCTGCATGTCAAGCAGGTCCTGCAGTAGTCCTCTCCACACTGTCTCGCTCACCGGAGGATTTCTAGACACACGTTAAATTGACTTAAGATTCATGGGATCTTGAAGGACATTTTGTGTGTATTCAAGTGTATGTGTGCATTTGCGTACTTGCGGCCAGTGTGGCGGCACAGTTTGACCATTAGCTGGTGTGCTTCCTCTTCGCTGTTCTGGCTGTTCTTCACATACGAGATTGGTTTCTGTAAACCGTGTTTCTCCAGTACTTCCACCACACTATTACGAACAAGTACATACAGACACATACATTTTCGAGTCAAATTAATCAACACGTTCTTTCAGCAACCAGAGCAGACAGGATGGTTGGCAGCAGTAGGTATCAGGAAATGCCAAAAGAGAAGAAATGTGGGGGGAAAAAAAACCTGAGAAATCCAAGGGAGAGTGAGAAGGAGAAAGACAGAGGATGTGTACGCTCTAAGCTGTTCATTATTTTGGCAGCAGAAAGTCATTTGCAAGCCACGGTGCAGATGGAGAAAGTGTAGAGCGAGACTGAAGAGCAACATGATAAAACGCACGCCAACGAGACAGCCCCTCTTTTTAAGTGTGTGTTTGTGTGCGTTTAGGAGCATGTGAACAGCGGCAGTCTTATACAACCGAGGGAAGGAGAGTGTGTATGTATGTATGTGTGTGTGCATGCGTGTGCTGGTGTGGGATTAGCATGGCACCCCCAGTCTCAACAGGGTCGTGCTGCTACAGATGTTCGCTCTCTGCCGCAACTCATTATCATAGTAAACAGGTGCCTGCGTGTGTATATGTGTGTGTGTTTGTGTGTGCGTCACTGTATATGTGTGTTAGTGTAAGCAAAAGGCAGAGACAGACAACAAGCCCTGATATTTACAACCGTGCGTGTGTTTGCTTGAGTGTGAATGTGTGTGTGTGGGAGTGTCTGCATGTTCCCTGTGCACATATTAATGTGCCAGCAAGTCGTAGTGGCAGCAGCTGAAAACAGCTTTTATTCTGGAGGCACTCGGAGAGCAGACACTTCGCATTTACTGCCTGATTCATCTGGGTACGAGTGTGTGTGTGTGAGTCACAATGCTTCATACACATGAACACACTTTCCAGGCTCCTCGGGGTGTGTTTGTGCATGGTTGTGTGTGCCTGCATGTAAATATGTGTGGATGTTTGTCTGTAAAGGCCAACACTAAGCTCTAACACAGGCTTTCCTGTTGCTGCTTCCTCCTCCTCATCATCATCTACATTCCCATTCCCTTCAGGCTCGTGCCCTCCCCCTGCCTTCATCCTTATTCCTTCCTCATCACTTCTCTGTGTTCAGACGTTCACCCTGAGGAGGGAAGTGCAGGAGAGAGAGAGAATAAGAGAGAAAGAGGGGGAGAGAGAGTGAGAGGGAGAGAGTGAGACGTGTAGTTGATTTTGACCTGTAAGAGAGAAAATGCCAGAGGCTGCTTGAATACCATGGGACAGACAGTGGTCCTTTGATATTGAGTGTATATGTGTGTGTTGACTGTGCATCCATGTCTCTTCTCCTTCTGGGTGTTTTCCATCAGGCCCATAATGGGGGAGGGACAGAATAAGCACTGCTACAAAGTGAACATTTCCCAACCAATGCAGCGTTAATCACCAAACTGAAGGACTTCTCTTTTCAACACTTTAAATGCCCTGCAAATTTGGTACAACAGAAATGTATGGATGAAGAGCCAGACTGAATCTTTGTTTTGTTTAAACAATAGTCCAGAACCCAAAGACATTCAATTAAAGCTGTGAGAGAGGACGAGGAAGAGAACCAAATGCTTATATTGGGAGAGCCTGAAACTAGTTTCTGCTTGAAAATTCAACTGCAGCCTGCTCATCCGGCTGAACTGGGTAGACAGGAGAAGACAAAGGAGAAAGCGGGAATGACAGCTGAAAGATGGTGTGAGAGTGCTGCTGTACCTGAGATGCTTCTCAAGTTTGTCCACCTGATCGTGGAGTGTTGCGGTGATGTCCGTCTCCAGTCTGTAGGATGGACACACAAAAGCATTGGTTACTTTGTGTTTGCGTCATTAAAAAGCAAAGTCTGGGGTAAGTAAACATCAAGTAGAAATGCTTTCTACATAATGAAGTGTGTGCACAATGAGCAAGTGCATGCCTATGTGTGTATTTATGCTTGTACAGTGTACTGTATATGTGTGGGCGTGTGTGTGGCCTACTACTGTGAGATTGTACTGATTCCCCACTAAAAATAAATAAAACCCCATGATGCTTTGCCTTGAGGCAAAGGATTCTGGGTCAGGCTGGCCTGTCCCCCACTAGAGTACTGACCCCGATGAAACAACCTTCTGTATGTTGTTCCTGTTTTGTTTTTTTTTTTAAACACTCACAATCTTGACCTCTGAATCCATTTATCCATTTCCCTGCATCATTCTTTTTTCTTCTCTGACTGTCTCTGCTGCTCCACCTCCTGCTCTTCCTCTTTTTAATACCCTTTTCTCCCTCTCTCACCATCTAATCCCTTGCCCATTTCTGCATTTCCCCGCTTGCCCAGGGTGGACGCATGTTACATTTTTCTGAGCTGTCTCAAAAAAAAAAAAAAAAAAATCCCAACAGAAAATTGGGTTGAAACTACTAAGTCGTCGTTTCTATCCGAGCTCGCGAATCTGTAATATTCTAGGCTGTGGTGGCAATTTTGGAGCTTAGTAAGTCAGAGAACTCACTCCTGGGAGAAATGTGAAGTTGAAGGGACTGAATATCCAGTACAGCCTTGCAGCATTGCTAATCCAAACACTGCAGAAAGGAAGCTTGTCTGGCAAAGTGAAATGCTTAGTGTGAAATGCCAGTACAGTACTGATTTAGAAAGTAACATTTATGAGAGTTATATGCAGTCATGTATTTTTTATTACCCTGATTTGAGCAGTTAATAAGCTCAACTGCAAAACTTCAGTGTTAAATGACAATTAAGAGAATACATCTTAATAGCACTGAATATTTCAGGCTTTGTGTTTTTGGTGCAGCAAGCAGTTTGACATTGACTTGAAAAATATAACACAGGATCTATCTGATACTGCCACATACTATTATGTCTGCTTTCTCTTCCACATATGTCACCTAGAAGCTCTTTATCTTTCTGAACACTTTGAAAGAATGTGAAGCAGAACAGGATTGATGTTGTACATGCGCTCTCACTCAGGTGTCTGAAGTTCCTACCCTGCACCTTAGCTAGGTCTCTTCCAGTGCCACAGAAGTCACTGTCTACAGGTTTAGTAGGAATTATCTGATTTTAAAACACACATCTTTTCACCTGAGCAAAAAAAAACAGACCCATCTGCAAAGACTGATACAAAAAAAAACAGAGCGCATCAAAAGCAGGTTATGACTAGCTAAATATCCTCAAGAGTAACCGCAGTAACACCTGGGCTGAGAGTGGCCCTGTTCCCAAGCAGGACCATAAAATCTTGTTTCAGTGCATTGTTATCCCCTGCTGTGTGTGTGTCATGGAAATACATATACAGCACGGCACAACACGCTGCAGCTAAAGCCAGCTATGTGAGCCATTTGAAAAGGTCACAAAATGATTTATTGAAAAGTCTGGTAAGTTATAGTAAGCCATCTTCACATATGAACTCCGGAGAATCAGATTCAGACATTGCCCGGATGTCCTCAATCGGACATCAAGTAGACTTTGTACAAAGGAAATAGGTAAAGTCTGTTTAATATCCACTTCAACTGATTCAGACATTTGCATTCACACATGTAACTCCACTGGGTAATGTCTGGAAAAGTTCAGGGTTGCAGAGCATGTATGAAAACAGCTGTTGAAATTCAATTTTGAAATTAAGATGCACACAGCATGAATTATCCATCTAAGAATACGTCATTTCAATTAATGTAAGCTACAGTGACACTTTACAGCTCTTGATTTTTTTCCCTCATAGTCTTTTATTATCACTTTCTTTCCTTCAAATGTACGGCATACCCACAGAGCCTCATGGGAGACTTAAAGGATGGGCCCTCTTGCCATTTGAAATAAAATGTGTTACACAGGAGGTGGTGAAGAGAGGGGCAGAAGAAGCAATAGTAGGTGGTAGGAAATACTGTATAGAATTAAGCTAGGCTAACTGATGGCTCTGCACAGTCAGAGTTAAGAATGAAAGAAAGAAAGAAGGAGGAGGAAAAGAAAGGTGCAGTGGGAGGGACACAGAAACAGAGGTGAAAGGTTTATTGACAGGTCCTAGGAGAGAGACAGAAAGGGAAATGAGGAAGAAAAGCAAAGAGGTGGGACCAGTGGGTTACTGTAGATGAGGCAGTGGTGGACTGCTTCATGGTTTACATAACTACATTATATTTAGCCACTTTGTGTGCGTGTGTGATCATGGAAGGCTTTCTGAGTGCATGTTTGTGTGTCTGACCCGTAGCCCCTCTGAGGCAGACACTCCAGGATGTCATAACAGAGGCTGAGCTGATCATCTCTCTCACAGCTGTAGATGCATTCCAGAGCAACCGCCATCAGCTGGTCTGGGTCCCCGATGATCTTCTGCTGGCACTGGAGGTGAGGAGAGGAGAGGTCAGTGTGTGTGTGTGCATCAGGGCATGACCAACCCTGTGGTCTTTTCTTTTTTTTTTCTTTTGAGGTAATGTATCATTTTGAGTATTTTCTTCCCTTTGAGTGTTTGTGTGTGTGCTGCCTGTTTTCTAATAGCCAGGAGACCTGTCCTTGGCTGTGTCCTTATGGTGTCATAAATATAACATTTACAGCACAGGGCTACAACACTGGCCCTGACATGGCACAAACAGCTGGAGACAAAATGTGTGTGTGTGAGTGTGCTTTCATTTTGCTGTCCCTCCATTTATCGTCACCCAAGTGTGACGGCCTCTACACTTGCGTTCGCGTGTGTGTTCGGACACTTACGTCAGGTTTGGAGTGCTGAAAGACGATGAGGGGCAGGGTGAGGTCTCGCTGGGCCAGGCTGACCAGATACTCTCTGAGCAGAGACTTAGCAGCACCCTCTTTTTGTCCCTCACAGCGGTGCAGGAATGGCACCATCCACTGGAAGGCATCTTTCACATAGCGCTCATTGCTGGACTGGTGATAGAAAGACATTTGCATAAGGACACAGTTCAGACATCACGCTAAAATGGATATAAACACCCACTGGCTACTTATGCTTATGGACAAAACTCATACTTGCAGCATAATGTTTTTTTTTTTTTTTTTTATCGTGGACATTATTTCCCATCTTGTTTCAAAATACTGACCAAAACCAAATAA